>NC_091928.1:16587164-16868278 GCF_041260155.1 Ptychodera flava
GTGTATAAAAACTCCGGTGTGTGCATAGTTAATATTTAACTTTGCAAATTATTGCATATTTAACTTTCTGGAGTCACAGATTTGATAATCATTTTCATTCTGAAGGTCTGAAAGTCCGCTCTACAATTATTGTTTACATGTAGCGTTCAGGGAAATCAATCGAACGGGACCTTGTAAACTTCCGGTTCAGGGGAAACTTTAAGGCTGGCAGGTAAATGAACAGAGGCCACATATAATCCATGTAGTGCATTTGGTGAAATTCCAAAATTTAATTTCTTGTACATAAATGCCCTTATCACAGATATTTTAACAATATTAATTAATGATTAATGTAATTAATATTATAGAAATAATGGGTGATGCTCTGACCATTATTATTCATTTATGGCCAAGGGCGAGAGGAAAGTCAAGAATTTACAAGGCTTGGCGAGCAAGCTTATTTTGGCTTTCAGTCTTGCCAAAGCCTATAGATAACGTTAACCCTTTTCCTGCCAGACAGTAATAACTGTATCACTTCCCCATCAGCCAACTCAGTAAAAAGCAGTATTGAGCCAAAACATGTTGTATTTTCACCCACTTGGCTTGGTATGTTATAGCATCTTTTGTCCAAAAAAATCAACTTTACAGTATTATGTTTTCAACAGCCTTCAAATATACAGTATTATGTTAAAATACATCATATGGAATACGTTGTGTTTCATTAATTTAAACATCTTGACCTGATGGTGAAATATGGACTTGGCAGGAAAAGGGTTAATGGTCGGGGCAGAGCCTGTTATTTCCATGATATTACCAACAAACCCTAGAAAATCATCAAGATTTACAAAAATTCCCATGTGAAAGACAACGGAGCCCCAAAACTTGTGCAATATTGCCTGAATACATGGGTTTATGTGCCAGAGAACAGGTGACAATTTGCCAGACGCCAGGATGGCAAATCGTTTCCTGCTGCGAGGGCACATAAACCCATGATTCAGGCAACAATATTTTTATTACATGCCTCTGGTTATAAATGCTGTATGACATTTAGTTATATGCTGGACATTTTCAAACAGTTTTTACCATTATCGACCAGCATCAAACGGATTTTAACGAAAGTCAAAATAGAAGTGTGCACATGTATATTTTACATCTATCATTCAGGGTCTACTTAGATGTCGAAAACATTGTAGTACTTCACTGGCCTTGGTAACCATGGAAACCAGTCAGTACATCGTTCACCGACCCCCTAACTCCCCGGATGTTCCTTTTCAAATCAATTCATTGATTTCCACTCACATCAAGGCATGTAATAAGCAATGCACAGTCATGGCCACCCTAAAAATTTGGCAAATCTGGAGATTTTTAAAAAAATGTATAACTTGGGCCACAAGTGCTTCATTTTGTTTTTGTGATTGATTATGATCTTTGTACAATTGACAATTTACATTTTTGATGAAAAGTTACAATGTTAGCAGCATTATTCATATTCATGGACATCAAAACAAACCATTACTGTGTATTTGTGGTCAGTCACATGGTTCTGCTCCACCAATTAAATGAGATGTCTATAGCATGGTAATACATAATGAATGAGTGTATGATTTTACTGATCTTTTGACCCATATATCCATGATTAGAAAGTTGAGTATCCATTGTACAGACGGTGAGAAATAGGACTATCTGCAAGATTCTAATTCATTGTATTCGTTGACATTTGCCTACAGCTGTTAGTATACCTCACGTAACCTGGTCGTAAAGCCTCAGAGGTACATGTATGTGAAACTTAGAAGGAACAAGAATCAAAAGATTGATAACTGCTCTTTGACAAAATCCTTCATCAGGTAAGATTTGATTTTTAATTTCCTGCACATGTCTCGTTCGTTATCAGTTAAGCTTTTCACATGCTCGGTTTTATTTGGCCGAATTGGAATACTTTCTTCAACATCAACTCCCTCAATGCTCTCTACGTAACTTTAATACATGTAAGTATTTCAGAATATGCATCTGTAGTGTGATCTCCTTGGCACAAAATTCAACAGGACAAAATAGAGCAAGTGCAAATGAAATTCATGAAGTTCCTCTGTTTCAAACATAGCATCCTTACAGCTGAAATAATTATGAAGAATTCTGCAAGCGTTTTAACCTTTAGCCTCTTTATCATTGGAGATTATTTATATTTTTTACAAATATGTGAATAATATGTATGATTGTCCCAATCATGTTTCATGTTAATTTTGATGTTTCTCAGTAAACTACATGTACAAGAACTTGCAGTATAAAACTCGATGTTTTTAGGTACTTGGCTCTTCAAAGATGTATGGCTACTTTAAATGAATTGTGCATTTCCAACCCTGCCATTGACAACACTTTATCTTGTCAAAGTTTCAGATGCTTGGTCAGAATGCCATGCTTAAATTTGTACATTTTTAATGGTTTCATATAGTTTGTTGTTTGTTGTTTATTGTTTATTGTACTTCATGCATTCATATTATTATGTTTATTTTATGGAGCCTGTTAATGTGACTTGTTCCTGTTGGTCTTTCTTTGAAATAAATATATAAAGATATTGCTACTTGCTTGAATACACGTCTTGACCTACATTATGTACCTGTTTCCTTTAAAAAGGTCCACAATCACCAGTGATTACAATGGGTTTAGGGCAAAGTTATACCAGTGATGAAAGGTTTAATTAAAATTACAGAAGTCATAAACAATCAAGTTGTCGTATCTTGCATATAAAAAGCCATGTTTTAGAATGAACTGATGTAAACTAATGTCAGCAATTTGCAGGAGATAATGCATGATTCAAGTTAATGTTTCTTTTCACCCAATCAGATTCAAGATCCCTTGCTGAGGCAGTGCATACTGGGCAATGACAACCAGGTGAAAAGCAACATAGTGACAAAACCATCCTCCATTGCAAAGCATATACACAGTGTGTGGCTATGCAGAGAGCCAACACTGAACAGAGATGATGGTGTCGTCATCAATGCAGAGCAAAAACTTGTGGAATTGAGGGAATCTTTCATCAATATATTTATTTTCCTAAGACAATGGGTCCTTGCTGTGGCACAGGGTTGTACTTACACTGTTCAGTGTTTCCTCTGGGTAAATTTTCCCTTAAACCATTCTGGCTAATTGAGACCAAAATTGATTAGCCAGAACTATAGCCATCAAAATTACATGTAATTGCATTTATGATTTTTATCCAACTGACAGTTGTATATATATACTCAGGTGGGTCCTATCAGTTGCTACAGTGGCAAGATGACATTAAACTGGTCCAATAATCATTTCTATTCAAGGTAATACATTACCAGGTCCATTGGACATTTGTGATTTAAAAATTTAAGTAGGACTCATCCTGACCGACTGATAATTAGTGGCAATGAAAATAAACAACTATTTTTTATGGAACAAACTGCTTTCTTAATAACATTCACAACAAATTTTATTTCCTGTGTGCCACACACTTATGTGACTTAATTTTGCACTTTTGTAAATGTATCAAGATGTATTACAAGTATTGCATCATTGACAGGGTAACTTCAAGATGTTTCCTTTGAAAGATCCATAGCTTCTGCCTCAATCATCAAGTGCTTTCAGTTCTCCAATCACAGAGTCTAATTATTAAACCAACTGTTCACTTAAAGAAGGTGTACTCCAAGCAGTAAATGCTTAATAGTTTCAAAATCAAACTGGGTGTATACATGTATTTTAAAATGTCCTGTCTGGCCACAGAAAAAAAAGCTGACTCTTCTCTCATTAAAACACTAGTCATGGAAATTCATTCCTGGTACACTTTCTTTTTTGTAACTACTACTACCCTGCAACTCTGCGGACAACCTGTGCAATTATCTTTTTTGCTTAATTGTACTCGAACACGACTTAGCATGTCACAGTGTGCTGCTTGTTGTTCAGCATGGTAAACATTCAACAGGACAACATCCTGGGCATATCTTCATGCAAATATTATGACCAATGCCTATCCACAATACAGTGTTACTCAGTACGTGTACACATTATGGCAGGAGGTGACCCCTGCCTATCCACAAATACATGTACATAGTATGGAAGATAACCCGGGCCTATCCTCAATCCAAATGCATTCACATGGTATGGAAGATGGCACAGACATATATCCACAATACACATAATATATGCAATGGAGGATGGCCTAAGCCAATCCACAATACACATACATGCACATGTATGATGAATCAGCTGGCCTATATAGAATACAAAATGGGAGATGACTAAGGCCTATCATTAATACAAACAGTCTGTACCTGTATCGTATTCAGGATAGGCCCAGGTCATTTTCAAAAATGTGTACCTGTATTGTATTCAGGATAGGCCTGGGTCATCTTCCATAGCAGGTACCTGTATGTGTATTCTGGATAGTCCAGAGTCACCTGCGATGCTGAGTAATTGTTTTGTGGATATAGGCCTGGGTCATTGTATTTGCATAGGTTATAACATTTGCATGAAGTTTGGCTCAGGACGTCATCCAATTGACAGTTTACCACACTGTGCTGACATTAATAGCTGCCTCTGAGTTTGCTGCAGTAGTGTCCTACGGTGACGTTTTTGAAACACTGGTTTCATTTTGTTCACCACCATTGCTGTCATTGGCTGCTGTTGTCTGCTTAGTTTTTGAAAATACACTGCAATCAGTGTTTCCTGACTATGTTAAAAGCATTGTTTACAAAGCACTTGTCATCATAAAATAACAAGGTCATTGCATGCAGCCATCTGAAAGCATGGCATATCACTTCATAAGTTACTGATTATAATAGTTTTCTGAGACTGCACACTAAAGCAAGGAAAGAATGACCACCCAGGGATGTTGAAAAGTCTCTCTGCCTTTTAAAGGTGGAGCCTCGCCCTTTAAAAGGACGCTATAGCAGCGTTCATTGTGTTAGTGGACACCAAACAGGCAACACAAGGTTACACGCTCCAGAAAATGCCACTTTTTAGTTTTCCCCGGCCACAAGAAGGCAGACAGACTGCCAAGCGGTCAGCGTGAAGTTGCTGCCGATCGGACTCTGTGGTTATATATTAAAAGTCTAAAGCGACTAGAAGACAATTTTTTAGGAAATTCGAGCGTTTGTTGTGACTCTTGGCGATTTAACTGACCGTCAATCAAACGCTTGTATAAACTCTGTTTGCAGGATTAGCAAAAGGTGATAAAAGGTTGAGATCAGTTTGTGTAATTAATGTTATAGAAATCAAACATCGTACTGGCCAAGTGTTTGACTGGGAGGAGAACTCCACTAATGCGAGAACCTGGGATTGAAAAGTGCGGCTTTAACTGCACTCTCGATCAGCCCCCTGAAAAATAGCACAGACCAGTTTGGCGAAGGATAGTTGAAAAATATTTCCCAATCTGCAGACATTTCATTTGCCATTTCACGCTCTTGCGAATGGCAGCGGAAACACTGCTGTTGTCATACACATTTGTAGTCCTTTTTTTAAAATACCCTCTTGAGTAGATCAAATGTATTACACCTCTACCATACTATTTAATCAGTAACTTTGTTGTGATAATCATGGCTTACACATTTTTGGTAAAGTTATTTTCTCTTATTTAGCTGAATTTGCTAAAAATTTTCTTGGGACTTGGCACTCTATGAATTGCCTAGTGAAATGCAGATGATATGATAAATGCACATGACTAGACATTCATACATGTAGCTTCATTCGTAGGATCCATAAAACTGTTATGATGAAGTATATTCCAATGAGAGAATACATCTGGTATGCACACGTGATTTAGAATGTTTACATGTGTCTAATGCTTATCATCGTTAGGGTTAAGGACAGTCGTATTTACGACTGCTGCGTAAACAGTCACTAAATAAACTTTGCACGCATTTACGAGGACTGGATATTTTACAGTTTTTAATCTAAAGCCGTCCGTATACGCGTATGACAGTGACAAAAACAACACAAGGAATCTGGCGTATATTGTTACTGAATTACTTTGACCAAAAAAATTCACCCAAATGCCGAACGGTGATCATACAGAACTCTGCAGTTTCTGGACTAAGCAACCCCAAACTGACCGGATCTCAGTCAACTGTGCCGGGCTCGACGTCTACTCTATCAGCGTCAACTCAAACTTTCACTCCAGACAACTTTACTCCACAAACTGGGAATATACTAAATTTACCTTGAAAAAAATTCAAACTGTGTATCGTATTGAAAAAATCTTACCGGGACCACGGAACAAATTAAAAAACCAACAAATCCCAACAGAAACAGTGGAATGATCACTCTGCAAGGTCGCTGTATTATATGTCAGGGTAAAAAAAATCTAGTCTTGAAATTTCTGGACGGTACAAAAGGCGGGGTAGAATTAGACAAGATTACGACCAATGTGTTACCGCCGATGGTACATAACGTACTGTTGATAGCAGGTAGTTCGGTGTCCAGTGAGAACACTTCCCAATATAGCACGGCTGTTGATTTGAGCTGCCTCCGATCGAAAATTTTCAATACAAAGACATGATATCAATAATTTTGCGAGATTATAAATACCCGCTGTCTTCTCGCCAAATAGCTGCGATCAAGGTCATTATGATAGAAGCCATTGACTGCCGAACACCTGCTTGCTGTTCTTATACAAAACGTGTAAAAAATTATTATTCCTGTTGAGAAATACAACAGCAAATATTGCAATGTGAATTTTTTACTATTTTCATCGCAATGGTTTTACATCTGTGTCTATTTTAACACGGTCACTGGACCATTTCTGACGATTTTTACAAACAAAGAATCAGTTGACACCTATCGTGGGAACACGTTGCAAAGACGTTCAAAAAATTTTCATCACATGAAAGATTACCGTAATCCCCGTTTCAAAGATGTAGGAAATGTATAATGTGTTGTTCATCTTGAAAAATCCCGAACTGCAGCCTCTAAATACAACTTCCCGACAACTTCCCGACAACTTTACAAGCACACTTCGGTCATCACATGACGGTTGTGACCGTACATGTGCTGCCGCCAATGGAGAATCAAAAGACTTCAAATCAAAAGTAAAAAAGTATAGAAAAATATCAATATCCAAGCATTGTAAAACAGAGTAATTTTGATAAGGTCAATTTATTGTATATTATAAAAAATCTCCAGGCCACTCGGAACAGCGTAAGATTATGATCTCACTCGTTCGAATACTACACTCGCACGGTAGGGTAAAAATGGGAACTCAGAACGTTATATACTGCTTCCGCCAAGCGAGTCCGCTTAGCTAAAGACGGTAAAATGACCATAATTATTATTGCTAATCTCTGTAAATTTTGCCGAACATTCGTTAGTAGTTGTCGAATTTCTTGATTTTGTCCGAAAACTATTTCAATGAATGACGTAAGTTTCAAGACACCTGAGTGCAAACGCAATATCGGTATCGGGATAGCAAAATCAGTCACAGACAATCGAGGAAGAACATAGGAGTCTATTAATCTGCGAATTAAATGAATCCTAAGTTACTATGAAAGTAAAAAGGTAATGTTGTGTCCTGGTTGGGAAAGAAAAGTTGATTAAGATTTCAAAAAAACGTCAGATAATATTAGAGCAATTTAGTAAAAACAAGCTCAGAAAAACGTATAGAGAAGAACGACATCACGGCGATCTTCAAACCTTTGATCATGTTTCAGTCTGAACGGTCAACATTTGATGCTATAATCTATGTCAAGTGTCTCTTTTTGGTTAAATCTGACAGAGATGAATCAATCGCGATTTAGTTTCATCGCCCCGACCCGACAGAAAATAATGCAGCTCATTGGCACCTGTATAATCGTCGTATGAACGTATCCAATGGCCGGCGTGCATCGCCAGCAAACAACGGTTTTGGACGTCACGAGAGCATTTTTTCGCAGTCTGTGAGCGGTGGAGTGATTTGGATAGGCTGCATAGATCGGAATCGAGTTGATTTCGGCGAAAACAGTTAGAAAGTAGTTTTTCGTGCTCCGTCCAAATTGGATCCGCATGTTGCCGGTTTTGTTGCCGGTTTTGTCCATGGCAATTAATTACGGAGGCCGTATAACGCCGGGAACACACGGCATTGTACGCAGGGCTAGGCGACAACATACTTCCAAAAGAGATCTATCGTAAAATATCGCACTGCAGGTCAACATACACATCACCCATTCATAGGCCTAGAGGTACACAGACCGACAAACAAACAGGGAGAGGCAATCTGCTTGAAACCATGAAATAGTCCGTTTGTGTCTGAACTCATCTGAGGCCCGTGTTCAGTAACCGTTGGTCAAGTATTTTGCTCAGTTGTAAGAATCGTTTATTCATTGTTGACATCGTAATCGATCCGATGTACACAACAAATGTTTGATCGTTTTGCACCTTTGCGCGTCCCCTCGTGATTGGCAGCTGTTTGAATGCTTCCAACTATTGTTTTTGGACGCTTCGGACACAGCATCGAAGCAGTTTTGGCATTAAAAATCAACTTAAAATGGAAAAAATGAGAGAATTTCGCCAACAAGGTGATGCCACAAGTATTCACAAAACGTAATTTGTTGGAACAATTCTTTAATTTACACCATGGTTGTTGAAAGGTCCAGATTTTCGGGAGCATTCGTTGACGTGTTACCATGTGCCACTCATGTTGGATTATGAATGCCCAGGGAGATAGGGGGTATTAATAGGCTCCCCTGCCTTTAAACCCAATACGACGTCCACTAGTCTCACTTACAGAACATGATCATGTACAGGAAACCCTTTGTACCGACCTGTACGCACTGCACCGGGAAAACATCGTTAGCATTCTGTACAGTTTGATTGACGGGAAATGTGATAAAGTCAATATAGGAATGTTTGAGCAGTCAGTGTACGGTGAGCCTTTTAATATGAAGTCAGCAACACTGTGGATGTTTACTGTGGCACAGTGAGCGTCGTATTAGGTTACATTGTTGCAAAATTTAGCAAAGGAAAACGTTTGTAATTAATGCAGGTGGCGTCATTTTCCATTGTTATGTAGGTCATTTCCCCCACACTCATCATGACCTGAGTTCAATTAGTCTAGAACATTCTCAAGGTCACTGCCTTGATGACCTCACAACCTTGAATTCAATTAGTCATGTTTGGAATGTTCTGGAAAGTTGATTAGTTGTGTAAGGGAGATAATTTTAGAACAGTAATTAGCATGTCAATAAAAGTTCTAGATTGTTCTTATATGCCTTTATAAAAGGGACGTGCACAGCTTCCAGTCAGACTTTTGGGATCGTGTCTCTTGTGTGTTACTAAACTCCAGCAGTAGTCATTCTCAAGACTTTTCAAGACCTTCACTGTCAACGCTGGATTTATACTGTGGACTTTGTGCAGCTTCAAGCCTGCAAGCCAAAGGACTGTTCATTCATCCGACTGACTGTTACAACTCTGAGACTGGAGCTTTGCCGTCCCAGCTGAGATAAGTAGTCTGTACACTTTTAAAGCTTGTACTCTATCCCTGACTTAGCAATTAGTTTTATTTTCGTAATAAATTTTGTTTAAACGTTAACTGCTGAGTTCACCCTTTTGTTCGTTTTCTCTGCACGTAACAAATTGGGGGCTCGTCCGGGATACGAATATTTTGAGCCGTTTGACAACATTTTGCCAGCCTTTTCAAAAACTACTGTATACTGTGAACTCAGCGAAATTCAATCATGGCGGAATTTAAACCAGAGGAAATGGATGACCTTGATCAGGACACATTTGATTCCCTCAGAAAAGACGACCTCATAACACTGGCCAATTTCCTTAAGGTAGAAGTTAAACGATCTATGCGCAAGCGAGAAATACAGTTCAAGATTGCAAAACATTTAGTTAATTCTGGCCATTTTGAGGAGTCTGCCTTAAAAGATTATGAGCCTGAGTCTTCCTCTGAACTCAGAAAATTAGAATTAGAATTGCAGACAAATTTGGAGATTAAGAAACTAGAATTACAAATGGAAGAAAGACAGAAAGAAAAAGAATTACAAATGGAAAAAGAGAGACAGGCATTAGAAAAAGAAAAAATACGAATGCAGTTAGAAATGGAAGAAAGACAGAAAGAAAAAGAAAGGCAGGAAAGATTAGAAATGGAAGAAAGACAGAGAGAAAAAGAATTGCGATTAGAAGAACAGCGATTACAGGTAGAAATAAAACGTTTAGAGCTTGGACAGTCAGGAAAATTCTTCCCTTCAGACAAGTTTGACATCACTAAGCATTTCAGGTTAGTTCCCCCTTTCCAAGAAAAGGATGTTGATAAATATTTCCTTCATTTTGAGAAAATTGCTCAGAGTCTGAATTGGCCTAAGGAGTCCTGGTCTATGCTTTTGCAGAGTGCTTTGGTGGGTAAAGCCAGAGAAATTTACATTCAGTTGTCAGTAGAGCAGGCTTCAGATTATGATTCTGTGAAGGAATTATTCTCAAGGGCTATGAGTTGGTGCCTGAAGCTTACCGTCAGAAATTTAGGGATTGTGAGAAGGTGAAGGATCAAACTTATGTTGAATTTGCTCGAACAAAAGAACAACTGTTTGATCGTTGGTGTTCTTCGGAAAAGGTCAGTCAGAATTATGACAAATTACGACAGCTTGTTTTGATTGAGGAATTTAAAAGGTGCATTCGGAGTGACATCAAGACATTTATCAATGAACAAAAGGCAGATACATTAGAGGTTGCTGCACGTTTGGCCGATGATTATTCATTGACCCACAAATCTTCATTTCTCAGCAAACCATCCCAGTCCTTTTCATACAGAAACAATGCAGGTAAATTTAACTCCTCCTTTTCATCCAAGAATTTTTCAAAGGACAGTAGGAAAATCAAATGACAACAGTTCACAAAATTCAAGTAACACTTCCACATCATCAGATCCCAAGTCTCAATCTCCTTCTGACAAACAGTTCGGTACACGTTCTTGTAATTATTGCAAGAAAGACGGCCATTTAATGTCAGATTGTTTCAAATTGAAAAGAAAACGTGAAGGTCAAAGTGGTCAAAGGGATCTAGGATCTAAGCCAACCGGCTTTATTTCTTCATCAACTCAATTAGAGTCTAATAATGTGTGTAACACATTGTCTGAGGTTAAACCCCTCTTATCCCCAATTAATGAGGTCAAGGTCAATTCTTCTCAAGATAGCATTATGGGTATTTTCGAACCATTTATTCACGATGGTTTTATATCACTTTCTAGTGATTTTTCTTCCGCTACCCCTGTCAAAATTTTAAGAGATACCGGGGCTTCCCAGTCTCTTTTGTTGGCAGATACCCTGCCGTTTTCTGAAAAGTCATTTTCAGGTTCTAAAGTTCTTATTAAGGGGGTAGATTGCAATGACTTTATTCCTGTTCCTCTCCATAATGTCTATTTGTCTTCGGACTTTGTTTCTGGACCTGTGGCTTTAGGTATTAGGCCTTTTTTGCCTTTTGAAGGGATTCACCTTCTTCTTGGAAACGACCTTGCTGGGACAAGGTCATTACTAATCCACTTGTGACTGATAATCCTAGTTTAGATCAAAATCCAGAGCCAATTGAACAAGAGATACCCGATTTATTTCCTTCATGTGCCATTACTCGAGCCATGTCCAAGAAAACTTCTGAGAATCAAAATACTCTCAAAAATAATGTCACAGATGTTGACTTAAATGACACCTTTCTCAGTCAGGTGTTTGACACGGATCATTCCGTTATCCCTCGTGGATTTGAAACTTCCAGTAAAACTTCTGCTGACAAAAGTCAGACATTTTCTCGATCAAATCTCATTGCAGAACAACACAAAGACCCAGATATTTTGTCTTTGTTTGACAGGGTAGATGATGAAGATAAAACTTCAGATAGCTCTGTTTCCTATTATACAAAATCTGGTATTCTCATGCGTAAATGGAGACCTCTAGATGTCTTGGTTGATGACGACTGGGCTATAAAACATCAAATTGTGGTTCCAAAGCCCTACCGTGCTGAAATATTGCGCCTGGCCCATGAAACGCCCTGGGCTGGTCATTTGGGAGTAAGGAAAACTTATCATAAAATTCTCAGTCACTTTTATTGGCCTAATCTCAGGCAGGATGTAGCACATTTTGTAAAACTTGTCACACATGTCAAATGGTAGGAAAGCCAATCAGACCATTCCAAAGGCCCCTTTACAGCCAATTCCTGCATTTCAAGAACCATTTAGTAGGATACTAATAGACTGTGTTGGGCCCCTACCAAAAACAAGATCAGGAAATGAGTACATGTTGACAATAATGTGTACATCTACTTGGTTCCGAGAAGCCATACCACTGAGAAATATCGAGGCAGAGACTATTGTGAAAGACCTAGTCAAATTTTTCACTTTATTTTGGCCTTCCTAAATGTCAAGGCTCCAACTTTATGTCTGGAATTTTTCAGCAATTCATGGATCAGCTAGGCATTAAACAGTATAGGTCATCCGCCTATCATCCAGAAAGTCAGGGTGCTCTTGAGCGATTTCATCAAACCTTGAAAAACATGATTAGGACCTACTGTTTTGACACAGAGAAGCAGTGGGATGAAGGAATTCATTTTTTGTTCTTTGCTGTTAGAGAGTCAATTCAGGAGTCTCTTGGTTTTAGCCCATTTGAGCTTGTATTTGGACATACAGTCCGTGGCCCACTTAAGCTCGTTAAAGAGAAATTCCTATCAGACGATGATGATTGTCTGAATATTTTGCAATATGTGTCAGATTTTCGTACAAAACTCTCTAAAGCATGTGAATTAGCCAGAGAAAATCTTGAGTCATCTCAGCAGTCAATGAAAACCAAATATGATAAAAACACCTCAAAACGGAAGTTTGAACCAGGTCAAAAAGTTCTTGTTCTACTTCCAATTCCTGGCAAACCACTCCATGCTCGTTACTTTGGGCCATACCTAATTGATAAGAAATTGAGTGATTTAAATTACATCATAATAACACCTGACAGGCGAAAACAAAAACAGCTATGTCACATAAATATGCTTAAGCCATATTTGGATAGGGATAATCCTACTATAACTCAGCCTGTCAGTACAGTCAGTTCTGGCTATTATGAAGATAGTGATACTGAAACTGACTTGAGTGAAAATACTCTAAACTCAAAGCTGGGCTCGGTCAAGCTTCAGAACTCAGAATCCTGGAGAAGCTGGAGACTACAAAGTTGGCACACCTCCAGCCAGAACAACAACAACAGGTGAAAGAACTGCTCCATGAATATAAACACCTGTTTCAAGATGTTCCAACGAGGACAAACGTCATCTATCACGACGTTGATGTTGGGACAGTAAGCCTGTAAAACAACATCCATACAGACTGAATCCAACAAAAGCGAAATATCTCCAGGAAGAAGTCAAATACCTGCTGGACAATGACTTTATTGAACCCAGTAAAAGTAACTGGAGTTCGCCGTGTATACTTGTTCCCAAATCAGATCACAGTTATCGTATGTGCACGGACTTTAGGAAGGTCAACACTTTAACAAAGACAGACACTTTCCCAATCCCGAGGATTGATGACTGCATCGACCGAGTGGGAAAAGCCAAGTATGTGACAAAATTTGACCTACTGAAGGGATTTTGGCAAGTCCCTCTGACGGATCGTGCTCGTGAAATATCCGCCTTTGTTACACCAGACGGATTGTTCCAGTACAAGGTGATGCCATTCGGAATGAAGAACTCTCCGGCAACGTTCCAATGGATGATCAACGACGTCATATCCGGGCTAGACGGATGTGCAGCTTACGTTGACGACGTCATCCTGTATAGTGACACCTGGGAGGATCATATCAAGCTCATGCGGAAGTTCTTGAGAGACTGAGCAAAGCAATTTTGACTGTCAACCTTGCCAAATCTGAGTTTGGTTGGGCGAGGGTGACTTACCTTGGACATACTGTAGGACAGGGTGAGGTAAAACCTGTTGATGCCAAAATCAGTGCCATTTCAAGTTTTCCCATACCAAACTGCAAACGACAACTGATGCGCTTTCTTGGTATGGCTGGTTACTACAGAAAATTCTGTCCAAATTTCTCCACAATTACTGAGCCTTTGACTAACTTACTTAAAAAGAAAGTAAAGTTTGTTTGGTCAGAGCAATGCCAACAGGCATTTGATACACTTAAAGCCATACTGCAAAGTGCTCCAGTGTTGTCTGCACCAGATTTTACTTTGCCATTCAAATTAGCTGTAGATGCTAGTGATACGGCTGCTGGTGCTGTTTTATTGCAAGAGGATAGTCATGGTGTAGATCATCCTGTTTGCTATTTTTCACGCAAATTTAACAAATCCCAGAGAAACTACTCTACAATTGAAAAAGAGTGTTTATCTTTGATATTAGTTTTACAGCATTTTGAAGTTTATGTTACTTCTTCAAATCAGCCAATAGTGGTTTATATTGATCACAACCCTCTTGTTTTTCTGCAGAAATTCAAAGGCAAAATCAGAGATTGCTAAGATGGAGTTTAATGTTACAGGAGTTTAATCTTGACATTAGACATATCAAAGGCAGAGACAATTTAATTGCAGACTGTCTCTCTCGTATTTAGAGTTTATTGTTGTTCACTTTCAAGAAATTTTATTGTTGTTCACTTTCAAGGAATTTTACTTTAGAGTAAAACAAAATTTGAGTACTTAAATCCTTTTCAAGATTACATTTGTAAAAGAAAGATTTTTCTTTGGAAAATTTTCTTTTTTGAAGAGGGGGTGTGTTATGTAGGTCATTTACCCCACACTCATCATGACCAGAGTTCAATTAGTCTAGAACATTCTCAGGTCACTGCCCTTGATGACCTCACAACCTTGAATTCAATTAGTCATGTTTGGAATGTTCTGGAAAGTTGATTAGTTGTGTAAGAGAGATAATTTTAGAACAGTAATTAGCATGTCAATAAAAGTTCTAGATTGTTCTTATATGCCTTTATAAAAGGGACGTGCACAGCTTCCAGTCAGACTTTTGGGATCGTGTCTCTTGTGTGTTACTAAACTCCAGCAGTAGTCATTCTCAAGACTTTTCAAGACCTTCACTGTCAACGCTGGATTTATACTGTGGTCTTTGTGCAGCTTCAAGCCTGCAAGCCAAAGGACTGTTCATTCATCCGACTGACTGTTACAACTCTGAGACTGGAGCTTTGCCGTCCCAGCTGAGATAAGTAGTCTGTACACTTTTAAAGCTTGTACTCTGTCCCTAACTTAGCAATTAGTTTTGTTTTCGTAATAAATTTTGTTTAAACGTTAACTGCTGAGTTCACCCTTTTGTTCGTTTTCTCTGCACGTAACACTATCACAGAACGTTCTTCTTATCACCCAAGCGCATTGTAAGTCAAAGCTATTTTGAAATCAACTCTAAATATCGTGTATACACTCACTTAAATCAGGCTTGCCACAAGTAACCAAATGTGAGCAAAGTGTGATTGATGCTATTTTAAATTTCTAATAGGTATTATGGCTATCTCTCAGTACCTGAAGACTTGGTTCTTAGAGGAAACGATAATAAAACTATCCATCAATGTTTCGAGAAAGATTATGGTATTACTTGGAGGTATGTCACCCATAGTAGAATTCCTTACATAATATTTTATAACTGAATATATAAAAGTAAATTCCATCCTATAGCCTTGTCAATTATTTTAATTTTATAAGGCAGTTAACATTACTGTCTTCAGGAGTTCCTGTTAATTGTCTTTGCCCAACTTAAGGAAATTAGTATATTACACAATGTAAATGCCTGTAGGTGCATATCAATTGTTATGTGATCCTATGGAGGCTAGTATCCAAAGTATTGAAATGTTACAGCATAATCTAAAATTATGAATAATGTTTAAAGTTCTGTGACTGATCATTGCATCCAGGTTATACCATTTCAACTGATAACCTCTGAAGAAAATTTATTTTTTTTAATGTTATGGTTTTCTCATTTCATAGTTTGAGTAATTTGAAAAGAAGACTGCTCGCTTTTGGTGTCAAAAGACATGAGAGAGTTAGTCCAGATGATTTTAGAATGGCAGTAAAGGTTAGTTATAATAATGATTGATGATGTGATCATGGCACGTGATAAGATGAGATAAGATATGATTAGATATGATTATGGTAAATGTGCATTGCATATCCATATGCCCGCTATGCATCAATCCATTTACACCTGTGAAATCCTCTGAAACCACTTGGTCTGATTGCTTTTAAATGTGCTGTTTACTTGTTCCTGGAGGCTGACACAGTAACTCAGGTTTCACACAATTACATTGTAATTCTTGGTTAATATCAGTTTTTCTAAAAGTCTTGATGTGTTAATGATTATCTAATTGCTTTTCAAGGCAGTTTTTGGGAAGTGCGTGCTGTTTAGCAAACAATACAGCGAAGCTTTACTTGTCACTTGGTTGCTTTTAACCATACCACAACTATGAGTTGGCCCAACCCAATTGTTTTGTATAGTGCACTTTGACTCCTACAAAGGAAAGAAGTTGTGAAAGTGTCTAACTCAATTCACAATTAAATAATTAAGGCAATTTATCAGAGAATATTGTGATCTGAAAATTTGTCTTAAATTTCCCAAATGTTGCTTATATAAATGTTTTTTGTGTCTTCTGATTAGGAGGAATTGTCTGGACCAGGGAGGTTAATTTGTATCAAGGCAATGTACAAGCGTATACGTCAAAAGCATGGAATATTGATAAACAATATCAAGTGATATCAATACTACTCTTCTCAGGATCTTTACATGTATTCCCTACAACCCTTTGGCGCCATCCATTATTTAGTTCATCTTTACAATACTGACAAATGTCATTGTGAGCTATTAGAGCTCAGGGTAACTATCACAGTTTCATCAAACTTGGCACAGTCTCCCCAGAAACAGAGCTCTTTTTCAAACAACACTAATCATTTAAATTATCACTAATTATGCTTGCCACACCTGGAACAAAGGACGAGTATATGTATGTTGTAGTGTATTTATTTTCTACCAAGTTTGAAAGGAATTGGGTCTGACATATTTCAGAAACCTACGTCCAGAGAGACAGACCGATGGATGGAAGGGCATATGGAGCACAAACCATAACTATCCTGGACTTCATCAGTGGAGACTTATAAACATCATGAAAATTGTACCACATTTCAAAATGGTGATTACATTTAAACAAATCTGATAAATGTAAGCCATGGGAAACTGCATACAATATTATAAAGCAAATCGACAATGATTTGTGGAGCAAAACGGCTTTTCATGAGAAAAGCAAATTTTACGTGAACGACAACATATCGTATTTACATAACACGTAATAAAAAATGTAAACACAATCAAACAGAAACATCTGTAGAAACCACTTTTGGCCACAGCAGGTGACAAAACTGTCCAAAAATACAAATATGCAAATTATATTTTCGCCAAATTTGACCATATCAGACTTACATCTAAAAGCAATTGCAAAGGCTGTCTCACGAAGAATATTTACCTAAAGTGACAAAAATACAAGAATGCACGTTTTGCCAAAAATTCGTCGCATTTTATTTGGATGACTCATACCAAACAGTATACAAAATCTAAAAGCTATTAGAAAATTGGTTTTAGAAATAAGGATTGATTGTTTAACAAAGACCGTAATAATTGCCCGAAAATACATGGTATATGCAACTCCACAATTTGAGCAAACTGTACTGAAAATTTCTTATTATACCTCAAGACATTTTCGGATGGTTCACTTGCTGCTTGCAACAAGTGAACAAGCAACAGAAACATCATCCATGGAGATCTCCTATAAAAGGAACAAGGACAATCAACATGAAACACATTACACTAGACATATAGAAACCTATTAATAGTCCTAAAATCAACATGATCAAAGAAATTGACAAACAAAAAGGGTATTGTATGTGGAGAAGAACAAACCGTTGAGGAGACTGTGCTGCTGCCATTTGAGTAGCATTAAAATATTCATTGTGGAATATTTCATTACTGATTTCATATTGACAAATTAGCCAAAAATAAACCCCTTTCACCAGAGGGAAACAACAAATATATTGCATTCTATATGAGATAGTGATCACTTATTGACAAATCATTTCTAACATTTGAATAAAAATGAATGCAACAAAAGCACTCCTTAAAACATGCAAATTAATGGTGAGAAGCATCAGTTTGACTCATGATGTCTTATGGTCCCTTCTGCAACAAAGAATGCACATTTAGCAGAGGTCCTCCATACAGATCTATTAATACATATTTCATATGTTACAAAATATATGATAGAGACTTTAAGAAAATATATTTTTATATTAATCAATTAACTGTAATCAAAATAACAAGAAAAATAACTTTAAAGTTTCTCCGTGTTGAATTATTTAAATCTGTTCAATCTGTGTAAATAATTACCATTTTTCTACTCACTTGATAGTGAAAACAGAAAGATGATCTTCCCATAATGTGATCATCGTTCTTGGACTCTGGACCAGTCGTCCCTCTATCACCTTCATTCCGAAACATTCTTTTTGTTGACCTGAATTTTAAAATATTGTAGGCAGGCAATTTCCACGCTGACAATTGTTAATAGATGGTTAAATGGGACCTGTGAAAGTAAATGGATAATAATCATATATGAATGTGCCATCAATCTAAGTAATATTCCGTGTTTTCCGAAAACCTACTAAAGTTTTAATAAAAGTTAGGTACTGATGTCCTGTCCGCTAGTCAGTCAGAGTGTTCAATCTGTAAATAATGACCATTTTTCTACTTACTTGATAGTGAAAAGAGAAAGACGACCTTCCTATAATGTGGTCGTCATGCTTGAATTCAGGACCAGTCGTCCCCCAAATCACTTTGCAATCCGAAATATTTTTTTTTCATTGATGTGAATCTTAAAATATTGAAGGCAAGCGATGTTGAAGTTGCCCAGTGTCAATGGACTGTTAAATGGGACCTGTAAACGTAAATTGACAATAATCATATATCAATGTGCCCTCAATCTAAGTTATATTCCATGTTTACTGAAAAACCTACTAACGTTTTAATAAAAGTTAGGTACTGATTTCCTGTCTGCTAGTCAGTCAGAGTGTTCAATCTGTGTAAATAATGACCATTTTTCTCTCACTTGATAGTGAAAACAGAAAGATGATCTTCCCATAATGTGATCATCGTTCTTGGACTCTGGACCAGTCGTCCCTCTATCACCTTTCATTCCGAAACATTCTTTTTGTTGAACTTAATTTTAAAATATTGTAGGCAGGCAATTTTCACGTTGACAATTGTCAATGGACGATTAAATGGGAACTGTAAAAGTAAATTGACAATAATCATATATCAATGTGGCCTCAATCTAAGTAATATTCCATGTTTACTGAAAACCTATTAAAGTTTTAATAAAAGTTAGGTACTGAGTTCCTGTCTGCCAGTCAGTCAGAGTGTATGGAGCCTAAATCAAACTTTAAACAGAAGTCTAAACAGGAAGCATGTCATGAGAAATATCCTGATTGCGAAATTGATAAAATGTGAAAATGACATTTTATATGACATTATTTTCTATTGTTATGTATAAGTACAGTATAATGAGTATTGCATTGCAATGTAATCAATTGCAACTCTTCTGAAATACTCTGCAACTCAGTCAGACACACACAGAAAAGGGAAATGTCCCTTATATTTGATCACAAGAGTTTCAACTGGACACAATAATGATTACCATCTAATACTTAGCTTATTGGAATGCGATGTGACATGATTATGCCCCATCTGCTTTGTAGATTCCTCTCAAGTGAATCTTAAGTCAAATTATTTAGCGACTGATGCATTGGAGTCATCTTTGTACATCTTTACTATTTTGCTGTAAAGTTTTCAGCTCTCACTCTGAACTTCAGCACTTTCAAGAACTTGTACAATGTACAGTTTCTTGGCAGTGTTTTCAGACTCACACCCACACACAAAAGATCCCTGTTAGTTCTTGATACAGCATCTGTCAGTAAAATGCGTAAGTATTGCTGCCCGATATTATTCTTGCAATGCAGAGGCTCATTTTTTGCACGATTGATAAATTGCTCAAGGGATGGTACAGATTCTTGTCTACTCTGGCGTTTTGAAATTAAGTCTGTTATTTTTGCCCTTGCTGGTTTTTTTGATAGATTTGTTGTGAGTACTCTTCATTTTACTGACAGCTGCTGCATCAAGAATTCGTTTGTCATAATCCCATTTATGCCATTTACTGTTTGGACGCTCTGAGACATTTAGTGTCCTCATGTTTGTCGTGGAAACGTTTGCAAAAGATGAGAAATACTTTGCAGAATTGCTAAGCTCCCTTGAAACAAAGGCCAATCCCTTCATGTCAAATGGGAAGGGAAATTCTGAATGACACCTTGTGCTGCAAAATGTCATATTTCTCAGTAATGATGGCTTGTAACTCAGAGGTAATACTCTCAGCATAATTTCTCATGTACTCATCATCATCTTTTAGATTTGCCCCAAGTAGTAAAAAGTTATGATCAGGACTAGCAAGCCTATGGGTAACATTAAGAAAGCTAATTAGCCAGGCTGTGGCCTGATTATGCCTGCCAAAGGGAGCTACATCTGACCCCAGAGCAATTTGGAAACAATTGGGTTGCCCAAACCAACACAGGTCACATGCACATTGGTTATTTTCCTCCATTTTAAGTATAACTCTGCTAATTTTAAAAGCATTGGCTTCAGGGGGACGTTTAAGACCAACAGCTTTGCCTTCAACTACAACCGGAATAAGATCACCTATATCTAGGATTGTCTTGAAGGATATTACTTTCTTGTATGGAATCAGTTTGGGAATTGACCCAAGTAGCAGGTGTTTCATACCTGTCAGTTTCTCTTTCTGCATTATATAATCAAATTCGGCTCTTCTTAGAGCAGTGTATTTCTGTTTGGACATAACACCATTCACATACCGACAATTTAAACTTCTAATCATATTACTCTCATCATTCTCTAAATCTCTGCTTGATGGTATGAGAGCAAAGGGAAGAACATAGTTTATCACTTTGAATGCATTAGACAAATAGGGCTGTAGTTGACTTGGTGAAGCTGTTGTGATCAGTGAATGCCAAAGATCATCCAAAGCAGCATCAGAAGCTTTGCTTGACATTTGACCTTCAGAAGAGCACACTGGTTCAGAAGAATGATGTTTTTTCTGCGCACTTAAGAGTCACTCTACGTCGCTTAAACTGATTGGTTCTGCTCAGATTTAATTGTTCACTATTTCCAGGTTTACGTTTTGTCACGTGACTTCTTCATACAAACCACTGATTTCCTCATGAAAGCATTTCCTCTGAAAATTTCAAATAAACATCCTCACTTCCAGCTCTCATTTCATTGCATCATTTTCAACTTGCTTTAAACTATCACAATCATTATGTCTACATGCATGATAGAGGCCACTTAAGATTGTATTCGAACAAAGAATATTGGTTGTTAAGATTAATAATTTTAACAAAAAGTGGCCATCAACATAATTGGTAAGATACTTCCATTAGGGAATTTGCATGTTGAACCGGTGTCAGTATTTTATAGCGAGCGCAGTGAGAGCGGCCGAAGGCCGCTCGCGAAGCGAGCATTAAGACTAATGCGTGTACAAGAAATTTAGAATGGAATCTCTATATACCTACGAGTTTGAAAAGAGAGCACACTTCCATGGAGGCGGCCATTTTGAATACTTTTACACGGATTGCGTGAAATTAAAGATATCATCTACCACAAAAACTACTCGACAATGTGTATTGCGACAAAAGAATCTCTCTGTTCCAAAGAAAGTGTGAATATTGTTTCAAAATGACTATTTTCGATCACTTTTGAAGGCCCGGATCGGTCATCACTAGGCGCCGCCATTTTGAAACAAGCCTACTCTCACGAGAACGAACAGTCACTCACGCGAGAATTAAAAATAGTGTGCTGTGAGCTAGCTACCGACGGGAATATCAAGTGCGTGTTTTACACTGGCAGAGTGCTCAATAGTTCAACTAGAGCTATAGGTAGATGAAAGTCCGGAGCCGGATTATTAGATTAAAACATTTATTCGCTACTCAGAGTTTCGTGCATCTTGCGATGCAGTCATCAGGCAACTGCCAAATACAAACCAATACATTCTAGAGTAATGAGAAAATAGAACAAAGGCATTCTGAATGGAACATATCGTGATGCGCGTATTTACGCGCGCGTATACATGTTTAATTTATGTGGGATAGCAGAAATCTTTTAGAGTGCCTGCAGCACGAAATTAGCTCATTTCTTTTGTTGAGCGTTGCCATGGTTGGTCTAAATATGATAAAAAACTTTTCCCACAAACACAAATTGCACTTCTTGTTGGTATTGGAGTATGGCTTAGCTTGTTTTACCTTTCTCCATTGATTTCATACTCAATGTTCTGGTCTTTTAAATTCCAAATATATTTACTTAACTCAGTTGCATTTTTATAGCGTTTGTTTTTGAACGAGCAAATATGGTTTCTATATCTTAATTTAAATGTTGTATCACATAGTCCGATGTAAGTTTGTTTGTGTCCGATGTAATGACTTCCGCTTGGTATACTATGTGTACATCATTGCAACTACCATTCATCGGGCATTTATTATTGCAGTTGCAGTTTGTCTTATTCTCTTCACCGGGGTTTAAGTTGTTTAATTTAGCCTTGTTGTTGTTTGTTATTATTGTACCAATATTACTCATGCAACTATAACTAATTTTTAGTGTACTTCTCGAAAATATTTTGTGCAAAGGATTTGATTTGGTGAAATGCTTATCGAAATGCTCAATTTCTTGCGGTTTTCCCTTGAAAGCTGCTAACCCGTCGTCCCTATAAAGTCCGACATTTTGGCCTTACTTTTCAGTGAATTGGTCGGTTGCTATATACTGTCTCTACTCACTGAAAAGTACGGCCAAAATGTCGGGCTTTATAGGGACGACGGTTAGCAGCTTTCAAGGGAAAACCGCAAGAAATTGAAAACATTAAGAAAGGAATCTGCGAAATCTTCCGCAACAACGGTTTAAAGATCACACTTGAGGCTAACCAAACAATTGTCAATTTCCTGGATGTGACGCTAGACCTGAAGAGTGGTAAGCACACGCCATACATGAAACCGGGTAATGTGCCATTGTATGTACACCGCAAATCTAATCATCCATCATCCATCCTGAAAATATCCCTGAATCGATCAACAGGAGACTGTCTAAAATATCATCAGACAAAGAATCTTTCGACAACACCAAATCTGCATACCAGGATGCCTTGGATAAGAGTGGATACCATTACATCTTACATACAAAGAAGAACTAGCTAAAAGGAAAAGAAATAGACAAAGAAACATTACGTGGTACAACCCCCCTTACAGCAAAAGCGTGGATACTAATATAGGAAAATGCTTCCTTAGTCTGATCGATAAGCATTTCACCAAATCAAATCCTTTGCACAAATATTTTCGAGAAATACACTAAAAATTAGTTATAGTTGCATGAGTATATTGGTACAATAATAACAAACAACAACAAGGCTAAATTAAGATATAGAAACCATATTTGCTCGTTCAAACTTGATCACATCTACTTGTGGATATGTGCGCTATATAAGAACCAAATATTATTATTATTATTATTATTATTAAACAACTTAAACCCCAGTGAAGAGAATAAGACAAACTGCAACTGCAATAATAAATGCCCGATGAATGGTAGTTGCAATGATGAACACATAGTATACAAGCGGAAGTCATTACATCGGACACAAAACAAACTTACATCGGACTATGTGATACAACATTTAAATTAAGATATAGAAACCATATTTGCTCGTTCAAAAACAAACGCTATAAAAATGAAACTGAGTTAAGTAAATATATTTGGATTTTAAAAGATCAGAACATTGAGTATGAAATCAAATGGAGAAAGGTAAAACAAGCTAAGCCATACTCCAATACCAACAAGAAGTGCAACTTGTGTTTGTGGGGAAAAGTTTTTTATCATATGTAGACCAACCATGGCAACGCTCAACAAAAGAAATGAGCTAATTTCGTGCTGCAGGCACTCTAAAAGATTTCTGCTATCCCACATAAATTAAACACGTATACGCGCGCGTAAATACGCGCATCACGATATGTTCCATTCAGAATGCCTTTGTTCTATTTTCTCACTACTCTAGAATGTATTTGTTTGTATTTGGCAGTTGCCTGATGACTGCATCGCAAGATGCACGAAACTCTGAGTAGCGAATAAACGTTTTAATCTAATAATCCAGCTCCGAATTTTCATATATATATATATATATATATATATATATATATATATATATATATATATATATATATATATATATATATATATATATACTTGTTTAGTTCAAGATCAGCTGGAGTAGAGTGCTCAATACTAGAGTAGAGCTAAATACACAACTGAGTTGATCAGGATAATCTAAAATATTACATTTCCACTACAAATTTGTTTCGTATAGGCTGCAGAGCCGCCTACACTCATCGGGTGGCTGTGATCGACTGAAACTTTAGGCGGGAAACGATTTCTTTTGTTTTGTTTTTGTTGGCACCTGTTTGTTGCAAAAGTTGAATAATTAGTGACTGCACAAGAGAAATTTTCTCCTGTGTCTGCAGGTCGATACTAATTCGTTTCTATTGTTGAGGGAGCACATTTCTGGATATCTGAGGAGTATGAATTTCTCGTGGAGGCACAGATTGCCTTTTTTGTGATGTTAGATTATGGATTGCATTGCTTTATTATTTTCCAGTCAATTGTGTATCCTGTCTTTGCATCTTTCACTGACCAAATGTGCTTGCTCAGTTCAGTGCTGTTTCTGTATTTTGTGTTGCTGAATGATAGCATGTGGTTATTATATCTTGTTTTGAATGGAGTCTCCGTCAGGCCGATGTATGTTGCGTGTGTATTGTTGTCTTCTCTGGTAACCGTTGCTTGGTAAACACGCCCTCGGTGAGGCAATTTCCTGGCAATGGCATTTGCTCTTTTGTCAGCAGTTGCATTTGGTGGCGATGGTGGCGGTTGTAGTCTTGTTTTCGATTTCTTTGGCAAGTACTGATTTGTTGTGTGAAGTGATAATACTTTGCATGTTCGGCATACAGCTGTAGCTTAGTTTGAGTGTATTCCTGTTGAATATCTTCCTGAGTGGATGATCGTGCCGGAAACATTTGTCGATTAAATGTAGAAATTTGCGCCCGATGTTGGTGTTGACGCTATTGTCAAACGGTGGGTTGAACCATATGATGTTTCGTGTTCTTGTGCGTTTTTCCTGTTGTTGTTGTACGGGTTTGAAAGTGAGTTGGTGGTCATAGCCGCTCTTTTTGAGTGCATCTTGGTATGGCGTGATGGCTGAATCGAATGTTTGTTTGTCTGATGATATGCTGGTCAATCGTTTGTTGATGGATTCTGGTATGTTGCGGATGATGGAGGGTGGGTGGTTGCTTCTGTGGTTGACGTATAGCGGGATGTTGTTTGGTTTGGTGAAAGGCTTGAAAGTTTCAGTGCGTAGGTCGAAGGTCACGTCCAGGTAGTTGACAGATTTCTTGTTGGTTTCTATGGTGATTCTGAAGCCGTGGTCTTTGAAAACTGCGCATATTTGTTTCTTTATGTTCTCCATTTTCCTAGGTGGTTCGTTAAGTGCAGCCAGGCCGTCGTCTCTGTAGAGGCCTGCCTTGTCTCCGCATATTGGTTTAAGCATGGTTTAAGCAGTGACAGCAAGTAGGCCCCTTCAAGCTCGCAAGTTTCTGCGCCGTCGAAACTGCCCATTGTCACATCAAATAGTGTGTCTGTTGTCTTCTTACACCAGGTTGTGCTGTCATTGAAAAGTAGTGATTTCTTTGCTTGCAAGATGATGTTTCTCTCTCCGGCAGTGATCGTGTTGTAATTTGTTGCAAAGACCATTGCTTTTTTTCAGTAAATCCTCTGTTATTGATGACGAATGGTTAAACTTAACTTATCTTCGAATGTTTCCGTTGCTTTGCTTCTGTTGTTCCGCGCGTGGTTCTTCGTGTTCCTGACTCCGTTATGCGTGTTTCCAATTGGCGCGCTTGATGGTTCTATTCCTAGAGGAGTGGCATGGTAGTTGGACAGGAGGTATCTGTTCTCATGGCGACACTTCGAGATGAGCTCCGATCGCTTGTTTAGCAGGTTAGGCTTCTCCGCATTGATGATGAACAGTTTCTCTTTCAGGCAAAGGTTACATCTCTTTGTTGAATTAGAGTAAGCTGCAGCATGGCACAAACTGACCAGCTGGTTGAGTGTTGCATATTTTTGTTCTTCAGACTCCATATGTGCTTGGAAAGTTCTGTACTGGTTTTGCACTTTTCGTTGGTTAACGAGTGTTGGTGGTTGTAGAAGCATATATATATATATATATATATATATATATATATATATATATATTAATAATTTTTAAAATATAGTATATACAGTACATATCATTATTCATATTACATACATAGTATGTAAAAGTATATAACATAATACATTTTAATACTATATTAAACAATTCTATGTATTAGTATGTACAATATATATACTTACACATATGTGTATGTATGAATATTTACACTTTAATTGCCCACAACTCTCACCTTCCTTGTCTCTGTCTGTCTAACATTAGCCATCTTTCTTTTTAGTTTAAAAAGTCTTTGCCTGGCTTGCTTTAGCATTTTCTTAGAAACTTGGATACGACTGACCATGCTCTCCTTTTCTCCAGTGCATCAACTTCTATACTTCTCTTTTTAGCCCATTCTCCTATATTGAACCTTCTCTTTCTAGTGATGCTTATATTGCCCTCTGTTCCATAACGTGCCTGTTGTTCACATGCTTGACATATTTATTTCAGTTCTACAGTAAACTGTCTAATGCTAAAGCGTTGAGCTCACTTAAATGGCTGGGGCATCGTACTTCTCAAGGATGGTAGACAGGTGTCAACATGTCAAATCCTACGTTTACCTAAAAAAAATCAATAAAATACTTTATAAATGGTTGTGTCTGAATGTTGTTCTAGAAAGGTACACTTGTCTTTGAGGTTGGTAAGGGTCCTTTAGAGTTATGAAATTATGTTTAGCGGAGTTGTTATCATTACTTCCGGTGTACCGGGATACTTGGGTGTCCCGGCGCTCACTCGGTAATTTAACAAGCAAATTATGAAATAAAAAAGTCATTTTCAAAATCTAAAACGATACGATTGTTGTAAATCGTCATGAGATAGGTAGTTTGAAGCCAGGAGATTATTTGCGTCGAATTGACTCTGCCGTTGTTAGATTTCACATTGTTTACTATGGTCGCTACATCTACTTGTTCGACCCGGTGCTCTCACTGTAATTTAACAAGCAAATTATGAAATAAAAAACACCATTTTCAAAAATCTAAAATGATACGATTGTTGGAAATCATCATAAGATAGCGTGTATCGAACCTTAAGACCACAGATTCAAAATTGTGGAAAATGAAGCAAGGATATTTTTGCTTCGAATTTATTCTACTTATTCCTGTTGTTTACTATGGTGCGATCGCTGGTACTTGACACTCAGCCGATAGTACTGAAAACTCGCCGGTTGAAAAGTTTTATTTCACCAAGTTTTGCAACCTAACTGGCACAACACATTCATGGCAATCTCAACAAAAATCGTATCGTTTTATATTTTTCACTTTTGGTTTATTTCGATTAAACATAACATTCTTGATTATCGATGCTTACGTAATTAGCGATGCCAGGTGTACAGTTGGGCAATGTACACATCCAATGCAGTGGCGGCAAAAAACTTAATAAGCGTGTAACATAATAAAAGGCTCTCGCAAACATATACTTCAATTCTTTAACATTGTATCTATGGTAAAGTGCAGAAAATCTTATTTGATTCATACCCATGCAAAGTGGAATTTAACACTTACTCTGGCGATGCATAATTTTTTTGAGAATTGGTAGTTGGAATCCCTGTATCTAATCGTGCTGAAACAATATTACAAAAACTACATGCTTAATGCGCACTCACAAATTTTCTTACTGCTTGGAATTTTGATATGATATAGACAATTCAGTCGTTGAAATGAACAAGAGATGTTTTATTTTGTGGCATTATCCCTAAAAGGCATGTTAAGTCGGAAATTTTAGACTTTGTGCACCAAATGCGGCATGTGATGAACTTAAATTAAGTCAATTATTATTATTATTATTATTATTATTATTATTACAAATTTAGGTGCAATAAGTATTATATAGAAATCTAATAACAATTCATTGAAGCTGTGGGAATTCACCTCAGAAAAAGAGGTGTTGTTTATTTTAATTTCGTCAACAGGAATGAATTCTAATTGTTGTACGTTTAGCGCAGAATTATGCATCATACTCTATGGAGAGAGGCGGGATATCATTAAGCCAAGGGGTAATGCTTGTCGAAAAAGTGACACTAAGCAGTTTAAGCGATACCAGCATGCCTAGACTTTAAATTTTGTCCGAACTTTATGGATATACGTTCAATCGGTTCAATTGAATTTTGTTTTTAGTTTTCTTCCATCAAAACTCACGACTATGACAAAGATTTCCAATATGAATTAATAATCTCTCTCTCTCTCTCTCTCTCTCTCTCTCTCTCTCTGTGCAGTGAAAATTCTTTGCTGCGATCACCGAACGATTATTTTTCCATACAGTTGGGGTAACATCAAAAAATTTCATTATATAAATCTAACTTAATTGCTTAAGTTAGGTCTCAGACCCCCCCACCCCAACTCTAACTTAACTGACCTAAAATTGAAAAATATTTTGGACACGTGTCCTGTACTAATTCTTTCATAAACCTTCGAATGTACCATTGAATTAAATAAAAATGGAAAACCGTTATTAATTTACAAAAATAGGCCTACTCTTATTGCAACCCAACACAACACAACAAAAAAACCAAAAAGCAGTCTTGAATTATAAAATTTGCTAAAAAAGAAGTAAAATCGTTTATGACTGCACAGAAATTTATTTGACCACCCCCCACCCCAAAATTAAACATTTTTTAGGTCCGAAGATTTTTGTAAACATCGATCTTTTTATGTCTCCCCTTAGTAGTACTGTATATATACGGTAGGCCTACTAAGACTCGCGCGACCAACCTCGAGTTGGAAAGAAGAATATCTGGCGCATTTTATCTGGCATTCAACACCTAAAACGTCTCGCAAACATATCCCCCACATGTTTGGGTTCATTCTGATGTAAAATTTAAAACTTATTCAGCCTTTCCTCGTAAGCGTCATATTGGCATTGCAGAAAACATTTTTCTGCATTTCGCATGTTTCGCCCTGGCAGTGTAGTCTGGCAGAGACCCTGCGATGCGCGTTCTTCCCTGTTGGAACACGCGCGCGCCCTTCAGAGATATCACGCAGATCCCAGGGTCTGGACATTCTTGCAAGCGACCGGTCGGGTTTCTGCCTGATCCGGGTACTTTATAGAACTCAACACGTCCGTTAATAAAAAATGACAAGTACCATAGCCAAATAAAATTTAAAAAAAAAAAACATACCGCGTATATAGGTCTACCAGCTACTAGTATATATTCTCTCTGCCAAGTTAGATAGATGTTTCTTTTGACGTCACAACCCTTACGAATATTCATATACTTGCAAAAACCGACAGTCGCTGTGTCTGGCAGCACGTGCTCACAGCTGCACAGCATTGCCCTTGAATGCAGGCCCATCATGGGCGCGCACAAAGCAATGCACAGCAACTGTGGAGAGTCTATGCCAGTGTAGTCTACCAATATGAGCATGCGCAATTGAGTCTACATGTGCGTGAATGTGTAGAACTTTGTCTCATGCTATCGTGTCGTTGAGCTTTAAAATGATGTGCATGTTGACAGAAACTGGAATTACTGCAGAGAATACTTTTCAGGACATCACACGTGAGTCTCTAAGGTAACAAGTAGGACGTTTAGGAAATCCTTTCAGAAAGTTCACGCCGCCTGTGGCCATTTTGAGGAGTAAAAGCTTATACGTACCTGCAGTGTATACAGTATTTCTACTGTACATATTGCCGGATAATATGCGATGGAATTTTGCATGTTTTACGTCGTTCAATCATTCAGATGGTAATGCCGCCCTTCTCCACACTTTGACAAAAACAGGGTGACAGACTTTGGAATGCTAACTTTTGCATACAATGACGTAATTTAATGAGAAGCCATTTGTATTCGAGCACGGCCACAGTTTTTGATTTGAGAACTCTCATCATGGCAGGTTCACTAAAACAGTGAGTTGTAGTCAACAATCGAGAGGATGAGTCGAACTTTTTCCTATGTCCATGTAGCACTTGTGCAAAAATAAGCAAATCCACAGGCTTTTTGCGAATCAATAAATGTGTTTTTCACCAAGCTGAAAGATGGAAAGATTAATCATTTTTGTCGCATGTCAATAGTTTGATATGACTATTGCCTTTTACAATAATACTGGCTATTCCATTGTGCTATAGGTCAAAATCTAATTCTCCAGGTTGATACACATGTGAAGAGATATTTATAGAAACCATTCCATAGCTATTTTCATTTCTTTATCACTTTTTGCAGTTTTGCGGTTTCCTGTTTTTTTGTAAGCTGATTAGCCGGCACATGCCAAAACGATTAGTCTTTGCGGTTTTCTATCATGTGAGTTGGGTCACGCCAAAATTATAAGTCTATTGCGTTCGTATTTCTGCGCACGTTTAGTCTCACTGTTTACCTCCGATTGGTTAGCAACCGTAGTTAAATTGACAGCCGATTCTTTTTATTTAAGGTAAATTGTTGCAATAAGTGTTTCCTACGACGTTCGCACAAGTGCTTTCTCCGATGCCAGATATACAAATTAGTTGTTACAGTTTTTGATCCGGCCCTTACCTATAAAGGGCAGCATGTTAACCCTTTCACCTCCATAATTTGACCCAAGTCCATTGTTTTTTATGGTAAAGTTGGACCTGTACACAGGGAACTTGGGTGACAGGGTTTTAAATTATTTTTAGGACGGGTCGATGGGGGACTAGGACTAGCTCCTCAAGCCCAGGGCAGGTTTTTCCAAAAAGTACAGCTAGTTCTATTTGAGTATTGTCATCCCTTGTTAATTTGAAATAAATACGCTGTGTTGGCTTTCGCACCTTATTTATTTCTTCTCTGTTCTCCCAAGCAGTCTTGGCGTCCTCTAGCTCTCCATACCACGGTAAAATCGCAACACATGTATAAATATCGTGTTTGACAGAAAACATAAAAAAGCACACAATTTATTCCCGAGGTCAATATACACATATTACACAAACGGTACCATTATCAGGCGGAGAAATTCTGTAAAAGCTGTCATGGATGTCAGCTAGTGAGCCGACCTGACCCACCTGAACCAATCAAGAGTACCATGTTACCACAAGGACCATGGCAGGACCTTGCAATTGGCCTTTTAGGGCCAATGCCATCAGGTGACTTTGTGCTGGTTGTCATTGACTATTACAGCCGTTTCCACAAAGTGCGCATAATAATTCTACAACTGCAGAGCGGATGATAGAAAGTCTGGAGGAAATCTTCACAACCCATGGATTACCATTATCAGTTATGAGTGATAATGGACCGCTATTCATCGCTGAAAGCTTCACAGCATATTTAGCAAAGAATGGAATTGAACACCGCAAAGTTACACAGCTGTGGCCTCAAGCCAACGGTGAGGTTGAGCGTCAGAACCAGTCCCTCCTGAAACGCATGCTGATAACATAAGTTGAGCAAAGAGACTGGAAGAATGAGATTAGAGCATATCTCTGTGCAAACCGATCAACTCCACATCCAACAAAAGGAGTTAGTCCTGCAGAGCTACTGTATGGAAGAAAGATGCGTACCAAACTACCAGACTTGAGAGAAAGCCATGAAGTCGATGGGGTGAGAGATCGTGCAGCTGAGATGAACGCCAAGGCCAAAAATACGCAGACAGAAGACGACATGCAGCACCATCCGACTTGCTGCCAGGTGACAAAATATTAGTAAGGCAGAAGAGAGAAAACAAATTATCGACACCATTTGCCAACAAGCCATATGAAGTTGTGGAGAAAACAGGGAATAGTGTGGTGGTAGAATCGCCTGAGGGAGTACAATACAAGAGGAATTCAACTCATGTTAAGAAATATGTGGAAAATGAAGAATCATCTTGTGAGGCAGTTGAAACACCAACTGAAATACCTAAAACTCCTGTGAAATCCATTGATATGGAAAGGCCTCTGCGACCAACACGTGTGACGATATTGCCTAAGAAATATGATGATTTCATAATGACATGAAACAATTCTCAGAAGAAAAGGGTGTAAGCGGATCGCTGCCCTTATTCACTTGTTGAAAGTTCAAAGTTAAAAGTTTACCCAAACAACGTTTCAAAGTTATCTTTATTTACTGAGTTGAGTTTGAACACTGACTTTTGTTAAAGGGCCATTATTTGTAACTTTTGACCATTTTTTACCCCGGAAAATTCCATGTTGGAGGCTCATATTTGTTGAAAAATGTTGTTTTACGAAGAAACAAACATGGTTAGTGATGTTATAGCCACATAAAACTGCTAATTTTTGTCCAAACATGTTGCCCTTCCGAGCTCGTTTGTTGACGTCTGGCATGCTCAGCGTGCTGGGGAGAACGCAGATATGGTGACGCCGCGATCACGCGAGATGTACAAGTTCACCTTTATTGCTAGATCAAAACAATATTGCGTCGTGGATTGCCAGACATCTGACTACGTAACGTGTTCGGACAATGGACTGCGACGTAAGTACCGGGCATAAGTAATGAATATTTATTTTTAAATTGCTGTAAATGGCTCGCGCAGTTGCAGAAGAATGCCTACGTTGGAATCCGCGTGTCAACAGAGTTTGTATTTCTGTCCGGACAAAAATTGAAATTTTCGTTGTAAAATCACATGTTATTTAGTTGTCGGGCACGTAATGTTTCCGAATAATATGCAATTCTCTGTTATTTGACAGACTCTTAAACATGAGCCAGTGATCATTTCAATCAAAACTAACGGAAAAATCGCCAGAAGATACAGCTAATGGAACTTTAACGTTACAAACATTTCACAAACAGTTAAATAACCTCGTGATCTCTTCACTAACATGCGAACAGTGGCTTACCAAACACTGCTTGAGTTCTGTGTACAGAGATGGACACAAGAGTACATGTCTAGAGCATCAAAACGGGCTGCGTTACTAGTTTGTTCTTGTTGCTGTTTAGGAAAAAAAGCATCCCTATCAGCTGTAATCTGAGAAAAGAAGGGAGTATTTGGACTCATGACTCCTCAGCTATATGAATATGTGTTAGTAGTTGCCATGGAGTACTGCATTGCATGCTGGGAGTTGTTGAATAAAAAAGTATGGCTGACAGTTGAATTACAGTCACGTGTATGTGTGGTTCAATCCGATAAAATCCTCAACCATCCGTGATGATGGATACTACACCCCTCAACCAGCGAGTACGTAATAAGGTCGAGTCTGTAGGATGTGTTTCCATTGACGCTATCCGCTTTTAGCGTCATGGATGGAAAACCCTTGCTTCAGTTTGTGAGTTTGATAAATAATCGATAATATTGAAATTTAGATTTTTTCAATGTTTTTGTTCAAGAGATTGATATATTTGTGTAACACATCCATGACGAAATCAACACGTTCAAAAAAGTAAGTCTGGTAACGCCAACACGTCTTTTCAATAGAAAAAGATTTTATGACATTTTCTGCATTGTCTGTGTGTTTTGTCTGTAATAAAAACGTCAGTGGGCTGCGTTTATTTTGTCGCGCGGCACAAGAGAGAGTCTACGCTGACTCCGTTTTCGCTGTACGAGATCTGAGTGAACGTTCATTGTCCGTATGACTCGTATTCATCAGTCGACGATAGAGGTGCACGTGACGGCGACAGCAACGCCTGCGGTGTACGAGGGGCATCGTTTTGGGGATATCGATGGATATTTACATACATATATGGCTGCTGCGATGATGGGTGACCAGTGTTAGCACTCCCTGGTTGCTGCATTACCGGCATGTAGTACGGTGAAAACCACTGCCCTTAGTGATGTGCAGGAAACGTTTGGCCAGAGTATTGACTGTATTGCTAATTGTTGACACTGCTTGCTAATGGGCAATTCATTAGTGGAATTCTCACTGTGTGTAGTTTCACGTGGTTTGTTGGGAAAGTTACTCCATGCAGTTTCAACAGACGTTCAGTTGGATTACGAGTATACGGCGTGTTTTGCTCGCGACGTGTTTCACGTTTTTCTGTCAAAGAAGCGGTGATTGAAAGCCATATTTCACTTTCATCGTATTTTAGATATTTTTCTTGGTCGCTGTTCATCAAGTGTGACGATATTTTACATACGAAACTATTTCCCATTGACTCTGCTGTCTTCTCTTTTACTTCCAGTTCTGTTTGTAAACATTTCATTTCACCTGCAGCTTTTTGCTTCAGCTCAGGTGTGTAGGAGTATCTCATCAAACCGGAGTATGCTGTTGCAGGCACTCTTACATACCTCTTCAGCTGTGCTAGATCCGCGTGGAGATCAATTTCGCCACAAACTACTATACTGTCACATGGCGATTTTTTCGGACACTTCGCCTTTGTGTGACCCGCTGTCATATGACAGTTGTGGCACAGTTTCAAGGTTGTATCCTTGAAAACATCATGAATAAACAATTTTTCCTTGGCACGGTATTTATCGCTCAAAACTTTTATTGCTCTTCTACCTGAAGTCTTTTCCATCAAAGGTCCAGATAGATTGGACTTTGATACACCTTTGGACGTTTGTTTTCAAGGCTGGCTCAGGTCACCCGTACCAGCGCTGTATGTCAGGGTAAGTCAAAGACTCTGCGGTAGAATTCTTTTGTCTTGCCAGTCTTACCGCGGGTTGTGCTCCCTCTTCATCCGTACATTATTGGTGGGGACGTTACCATGTCGAGAACAGGAACAATGACGCAGAAAACAATGGAAGTTCATATTACACAAATCGACAAAGGTACCTTCAATATCCTTGTAGCTGATGCGCAGTACAGAAAATCGGGTTAGATACTGCTTGATAAACTTGGTGAAAGCAATATAGTCCATTTCATACAAATCGTTGTACCGAATCTATGTTACTGTACATCGTTCCTTGGGGTAGTAATCATAGTGAATCTTCACATCTACAAGCTCAAATGGTGATGAGCTCGACACTTTTGATAGCGCCGTTGCCAAGCTTCGGAAGGGAGTAATGATATTTTCCCGCCTCGCCCCAGTGCCCAATTTGCCAAATTTGCAACATTTGCCATTCCATTTTTTTGTATATCGATGGGGTTGCGTCTTATACGTGAACTGGTCTATACAAATTATACTTTGGCAAGTTTGCCCCATTTCAGATTTCTAAATATTGTAAAAGTCTGGCGGATCACTACTCCATGGAATATCATGTAGCTTTTAATTTAATGCGAAAGTACGTAAATCTAAGAACTCTGTCATAATCGTCCGTTCAAGATAAACTCACCCGCAAAATCCCATGAGACATGCAACGTCCTTCGTAGAAAATAACCAAACATACAATTCCAAAATGAAGTTGTCAATCCATCGGTAAACATGGAAGCCACAAGAGTGAATAGAGCAGGTAGAGAGTGGGAAATTAGGAAAGACCTCAGTAAAGATCTAAGAAGACTGATAATTTTAGAACTCTTGGTGGAGCGAATGAAGAAAAGAGAAATATTCCTCGTGGCCTTATATCAAATATTGCTCGAAAGTTTCGTGTTTCACCCTATTCAGTAACAAACGAAAGTTTGTCGACCGACAGGAGAAAGGGTGCCTCTGTTCGGCAATGGAAACTTACAAGCGATGAAGAAATATACATTGAGCATTTAAAGCGAGAAACACCGTCAATCTCTCACAAAGAAATTCAGCAGAAACTGACTTAACATTAGGGGAAGGATGCATTAACTTGCATGGTACCTGAAACCCGAGTTCTTGCCTGACCAACTCGGGTGACAAACAGAAGACGTTTAATCCCCAGGTGTGAATGTTCCATTGTTATGTTTATCTGATCCAGCTGGTGCCATTGTAGTGCCATTGTAGGAAAGGCAGGTCTGTGAAATTGATCCTCTAGGGAAGTCGGGTATTCCTAAGTTAATGGAGCTTTCCCGTAATGATTTTCGCAAGCAGATTTTTCATTATCAACTATCTGTCGGACGGTCAGGTTTATCAGAACGTAAATGCACTTGGAAGAAGATATCAAAAGTTGCTACAGAACGTCTCACTGAACGAAATATAGTGTACACGCAAATGTACATTAATACTCTGTACCAAGTCGACGCGTTTGGCATCAAATTTATGGACGAAAGCGGCTTCAGCTTTCCAAGCGTGAGCAACAGGAATTACGGGCATGCCCCAAGTGGTAGCTGTGGGTCCATAGCTGTGGTGTTTTCGGACGGGATTTCTGCCTTTTACGGGCTGGATTTGACTTTTACGATTTTTAACCCCGCCAGCACAGCTATGGGATATTACGTAGACTAGCGTCCAAATCCGCCGCAAGCACCCTTTTGTTCAAGTTTGTTTGGCGATATTTCCAAAAAATATCCATCCAAATTACAAATTGCCAACTTGCCAATCGTCAGCTTTTTTATGAGGGACTTACCACGACCAGAAATCCGCACTAAAATCACCAAAATATCGTCGTCTCGCTTTTAATGTAAAAAAATAAACAGAAATTTAACTAAACCCTTGAAAATGATATAGTTACGTGTCAATTGTTTTTTCGTTTGTAAATCTTATGAGTGAAAAGGTGGGCCTAACTTTTTCTCCCTATTATAATTTGTTGCTCAAACCAAACTTAATTTATGGCCGAGTACATATTTAAAGAAAACGGACAAATATCATGTCACATGCAAGACAAGACGAGTCTTCTATATGGAAAACAACACTTCAAAAAATAAGGCTCAAATACGGAATTAGTTATGATCTCAAGGTGGAACAGACTCAGATAATTGAGTGTATTCTAAACAAGAAGAAGTGTTTTGCTGTCCTACGAACCGGATACGGCAAGAGCATATGTTATATGTTGGCACCGCTTTTACGAAATGAAATATTACAAACCAAGCTATTGTCATTTCGCCACTAAGAAGTTTGATGTTTGATCAAGCCAACTCATGTAATGCTCAAGGTATACCATCCTGCGGCATAACAAAGCGAAATGAAATGGATGAAGAGACAATTAAAGGTAAGAACAAGGAAATGTAAATTTAGAAAATTGTTAACTTTTCATACTTTTCATGTTTGTTATAACAAACAAGCAAACAAACAAGTAAACAAAAATTAATAAATAAACACTGATATAAAAATGTTGGATAAATAAAAAACAAAACATGAACATTAAAAATAAACAAAACATGCATATCAACCAACAAATTTCAAATACAAAAATATAATTAATGTAAGAGAAAACAATTTGTTGCTTAAGAATTGAAATAATTGACTGAATAGTGCATGCTGACATGAGAAATGGTACTGCCGTCGCATCTTGATTAATTAATCAATATTTGATTAATTACTCATAACTTTTCATTTGCTATTTCAGGAATTTAAAATAGCAAATATACATTACTGTTTATGTCTCCTGACGGTTTACTCAATGTAGACACATTGCACAATACTTTACTTCAGTCTGCAAAGTATTCGAATGGTGTTTGTGTCATTGCCATAGGTGAGTGTCATGTTTTAGAGCTGTGGTAGGTATTACTTGTTTTAGAATTTATAAAATGAACATAGTTCTATGGCATTTAAAAAGCCATAGAATTATATTCAATAGTGCATATATTTGCAACAGTGTGAAATATATTCCTTGTATCCATACTGTAAAAAAAGTAATAGCAACACCTATGAAAAAGTGAATATGAAATTTTTGCTATCACTCTGTTATTAAACAATATGGTGGAGCTACATATCAAAATCTTCCCATAAAAATATGTGATGTCATTTACTGCAATGAATGACACTGGATGTACTCAATTTTGTTGTTACAAATCATACATCCCTTCAAATATCTAAAAAATCTGCTTACTGTCAATGCAATAAATATCCCCTGGATATGTATGCTGTTCCTAGTATTAAGAAGAAACAATTACACATTTTCTATCATAGGGGTATATTTTTCAGACCTACCTACAAAATGCTCGGTGAACTACGATGTCATTTCAACTGCCCTTTTCTAATTTTGACTGCAACTTGCACAAATGAAAGGAAAAATATTAAGACAACTATACCTGAAAGATGAAGATGTGACAACTATTGCTAAAGTGCAAGACAGGTAAGATGAGTATGGGGATACTGAAATAGCCAATGATTTTGCTTTGTCAGCACAATCTGTACATGTTTTAATCAGCTTTAATGTTGACGCATGAATCTAATCTCACCTCAAATGTAATTCTCAAAGATATCAATGGTGGATGAAAACACTGTGCTGATAAACTATACTGGATATTTAATCATGATTCATGAATTCAAACAAGAAACTGCAGTTGACAAACAACAGAAATACTGAAAAAGTAGCCAAATGTCACAGCAAATTAATTTGCAACTTTAACCTTTCAACCATAAGGTTACAAAATGACTTGAAAAGTTGCACCTATTGAATGTTACTTTTTTATCCCAGATCAAACATCAGCCTATTTTTTGAAATGAAGACATCACAGATTGAGGAAGATTTGAACTGGTACTTAGTTGAACTGAAGAGAGATGGAATGAAAGCGCGCAAATTAATAATTTATGTACGGTATGTATACTTCATATCCATATTCCCCATTTTTAGACAATAGTAGTTAAACTTGTTCTTTGCTCGTTAGCGCACGTGGCATATGCCATGCCAATGTTGTCCATGGCCCGTCAAATACTGATCCATATATTTACAATCTTTTAACGAAGCAGCAAACACCGTCATGGAAGATGGGTCACCAGGGTTGGTTGCAGGTGATATTGTTGTCGTTGACAATTGCCCTGTGCATCATAATAACGGCGGTCGGATTCTATCTGAATTCTTAGACAATAAGGATGTAGAGTATATTTTTACACCAACTTATTCTTCGGATTTTAATGCGGCAGAATATGTATTTTAACATCTAAAGATAATTTTCAAGCAGCGTCTAAACAGAAGGAAAACAAAGCTTATGCGATCTTGAGAGCTACAGTGTTATTGATTTTACAGGCAACTTGGCTATCTCAACACTTGAAAACTTAACTATATGCATTGATATGATGCTGTCTGAGTGCCTTTGGTTTTCGGTCTTCATATAACCAAAAAGCCGGTTGTTTTGTAATTCAAGAATCAAAAGAATATATAACTGAGTTTCAATATTGACTGAATCATGAAAGTTTTCAAGTATATTGTGATTTTCTGTTTAGAGTATCTTAAAAATATGTTACAGATCTGTGAATACATGGAATTCGTGATTTTTCTTGATTATTCTTATATTGCGCTTGTTACATGAAACTGTACAGAACGCTAGGACAGTTTTTCGGTACAGTGTGTACAAGGTTGATGTTCCCGTCACTGAACGTGTTCCGTAAATGAGAACAGTAAACGTCGTATTGGGTTAAATGTTTGCAAATCTAACAAAGGGAAGGTTTTTATAATGAATGCAGTCGGCCGGCGTTATTTTTATCGCCTGACACGTTTTTCTTGTCACCTGGGCAAGTTAAAATTCCAAGCTATTTTGAAATCTACGTTGATTTCAAAATAGCTTGGAATTTCAACTTGCCTGGGTAATAATAAAAACGTTTCAGGCAACGAAGTCAACGCCAACTGCAATCATTACAATCCTTCTCCTTTGATAGATTTTGCAAAACTTCAACACTACACGTTGTTCACTGTTCTCACTAACGGAAGACCATTACTAGCAGTGCAAGCATTCAACAACGTAATGAATATCCTGACCCAAATGTTTTACGGGTTGAGTTTTCACTGTACTATGTAATGGCCGTAGTACAGCAACCAGGAGTGCTAACACTAGTAATCAATCATCGCATATTCGTACGTAAATATCCAACACTACCCCCAAAACGATGCCCCTTCTACATTACCCGACACGTTGCTATGGCGGCAGCCCCTTCGCCGACCGACAAAAGTGAGAATACTCATGTACAGCTCACGGTGCGTTTTCGAATTCTGTGGATCACAGATTAGTGTTTATCTCCGAGTTTTGCATCGTTCACCAATTCCGATATTTTCATTTCGAGCGATCGTTTTCTAGTTTTCAAAATCGTTTACTTCAAAGACATACTCTAAAGTGGTTTTCTCTACTCGCCCAATGAAACATGAAAATTAGTGTAGTTCATTCACCGTTCCGCATTCTTTATCATGTCAACTAAGTATTCCGAGATTTTCAGATAATTGCATATGCATGTTTGTAGGCATTATGGTCCAGTCAATCTAAGCCAAAAAAGGGGTCAACCTAGGACTAATTGCAACAGAATATATTTTTTCACCATGCATTTTGGAAAGGTCTTAGAAATAACATACTAAAAGTATAATAAAATCTAAGGGGTGCAACAGTGCCTAATTTGCATAAATGTAAAGGGGGCTCATGGGTATAAAATTGTCGCTGATGGACGGTTTTTACTTAAAATATGTGGCTAAACATGATTTTGATACAGGTTTTTCAGCTTACTTGCCTCATTTTTGGTCTAGGCAATGTTGTTTGAAATATTTTGTCGTCATAGAAATATTCCTCATTTTCATATATCCAATAGGCCGCCACAACACTTCATTTTTCTTTGTTTTTCTCTAATTAATAACTATTTTTAAGCTGCTACTGACAGCAATAGAATTATTTTTTCACTTTGTATTTCAGAGAAGTCCTAGAATAACATACTAAAAGCCTATATTACAATCTAGAATTGTAAACGGTGCCTAATTTGCATAGATGTAAAAAGATTATTGTTACACGCTTGAGGGCGCTTTCACGGAGTGAACATCGTGTTGAGTGAGCTCCTACAAAGTTTTGTACTTTTTCATTAATTCTGACCGGATTGCGATTCTCCGTTCTGAGCACCTAAAAGGCTGATTTTGTGAAGTCACGGAGAACGTAAATCAGCTACCAGAGAAGTAAAAAGAGCAATGGCTGGCCAAGAAAAACGACCAAGACCAACCTCAACGGATTCTGAATCAGATACTTGCCACGTGGACGACATCAAGGCCTTATTGTCAGAGCTTCGTGCAGGTCAGACCTCTATCCGGAGAACCATTGATAGTAAAATTGAAAGATTGGCAAATGATATCACTAAAGCAATAGCGTCACAGGTAAAAGAATTGCGGGATGGTTTCGCTTTGGAAATTGGCCGAATCGATGCTAAGCTGATGGAACTGGACCAGAAGATTCAACAGGTTAAAATGGAGGCAAATCCTACTCAAGGTACGAGAGAAGTAAATCCTGTTGACAATACAGATATTACAGTAATAGCCATGGGCCTAAAACAAGATGAGGACGAAAATCTTATTGAAAAAGTAAATCGATTGATTTCTGTGGTTGGTGAAGGTGTTTTTGATGAAGTAAAAGTGATACAGGCGGTCCGTCTACCACGCCGACAAGAAGGAATGCCAGCTGTTGTCAAAATTGCCTTCGAAAATGGTGAGCAAAAACGAAAGGTACTACGAGCAAAACATCATTTGAAAGACTCAGCTGAGTTTAATCGTGTCTATTTACGGTCGAGTAAAACACATGCTGAGCGACTTATCGAGCTCAACGCTCGTACTCTTCTGAATGAGTTACCAAATGGTCAGCACTTCCGAAAAAGAGCCAGTGGTAGGATCGTACGAAAGTCGAACGTACAAGCCACGGATGAAAGAAATAATGATTCTCAACAAAATGCGAGTATAGACAGAGCATAGTGGTGTACCTGCCTTAATGGGCTGAAGATAGCGCATCTTAATGTTGGTGGATGGACGCAGTGGAATGCAAACCTTCGTGAGCGAATACTCACAAGTATAAACGCTGACATTATTTCTGTTAATGAAACTCATTTACCTGGTAATGAAACAATTGACATTGCAGGCTATCGTTGGATTGGGCATAATAGAAATTTAGTTCATGTTTCCGCCAACAGAACGTTTGATGGAGTTGGTATATTTGTAAAAAATCTCTTATACGAGGATTTCAGATTTCCATTATTGACAAAGATTACTCTGGTATATTAGGTATTGTTTTTGAGAACAAATTCACAGGGTTCTCTTTTGTAGTATATTCTTGTTATCTTCCTCCCGAAAATTCTCCTTGGGGAAGGGATGCAAATGGTTTTTTTGGCCACCTGCTTGGTCAACTTTATATGCAAGAGAATGTCGACACAACTATTATCTGTGGCGATTTTAACGCCCGCATGGGTAATTTAAATGACAACGTAGATACCATTGATCACATTCCAAATAGGCAGGTGATTGATACCAAGGCGAATCAACACGGTCATAGTTTTTGCGATTTCCTACAGGAATCCAAACTGTGTGTTTTGAATGGCCGTTATAGTAATACTGAAAACAATTTCACCTTTGTATCTAGTAGAGGTAGGTCAGTGGTGGATTATATTTGTGTACCTCAAGAAAGCTTGCATTTGTGTGTGAATTTCTCTGTCACTACAATGTCTTCGTTGGTTGAAAAATATGACCTATTTGATGCGCTCAATGATCGTAGTAAATTACCAGATCACTCGCTTTTATTGTTTGAATTCTCAGACCGGCCACCAAGTTTGCCGATCAATAACAACCGTTCCACCTCCCCTTCAAAGGCTTCGACAGGTAAAAGATTTCACTTAAAAAGCATTCCTCTAAATTTTATGGGTTCTGTTGTCGCTCGCCGAGCGTTGTTAGAGATAATTTCTCAGATTGAAACATGTCGGGAAACACAGTTGGAAGTGGACAATATTTACGATAGCTTGTGTGATTGTATCCTTAAAGAAATGAATGAGGTTCTCCCTACTTACAACTGTTCACACGGGCTTAAGAAAAAGTTGCGTCACCAAAAGCCTTATTGGAACGACGAGTTGCATGATTTATGGATTGATATGAGGGATAAAGAACGTGCGTATATTTGTTTCCAGGGTCCCCGTTTGATTAAAGCGGGTTTGCGTCGTGATTTTAAGAATGCAAGGCAGGTTTTTGATAAAAAACTTCGTTACTGTGAGCGTGCGTACAGAAATGGTTTAGTAGAAGACATTGAAGCAGCTTGCACTGATAATCCAAGGGGTTTCTGGCAATATCTTAACAAAATTGGCCCAAGAAAACGTAGGTCAACTCCTATGGAAGTATATGACAATATTGGCAATGTTAATGGTGACCCTAATTATGTTCTAAGAAAGTGGGAAAAAGATTTCTCAAAGCTGTACCAAAACCAGGTTCAAGGTAACTTCGATGATGAATTTTATATACGTATGTTGCATCACAAGAGAGTTTTAGAGGATAATCTTGACCATCCCTTGTATATTGAGAATAGAGAATTGAATAGAAATTTCTCTACGCAAGAAATAGAAGCAGTTGTTAGAAAAGCTAAGGATGGCAAGTCAGCTGGAGTTGATAAAATCCCATATGAAGTTTTAAAAAATGACAACTCAGTTAGCGTTCTAACTCATCTTTTTCAGCTTATTTTTGACTCTGGGAAAATTCCAAGTTGGAATGGCTGACGACCCTCGGGTTCCGATGAACTATATAGAGGTATCAGTATTTTGTCAACCGTCTCTAAATTGTATAGTTCCGTTTTAAATACCAGGATTGTAAAGCATTTGGACATTAATGATATACTAGTTGATGAACAAAATGGATTTAGAAAGGGAAGAAGTTGTCAGGATCACATATATGTGTTATCATCCATAGTTCGAAATAGGCAAGTACATGGCCTCTCTACTTTTGCAACTTTTATTGATCTACGTAAAGCCTTTGACAAAGTCGATCGTAACGCATTATTATATAAAACTCTCTGTAACGGTATTGATGGGAAAATGTACAAGTCTATTCGAGCCATGTATACAGGTACGCTTGCTTCTGTTAAATTAAATTTATTTCATACAAACTGGTTTGTTACTGACCAAGGTGTTCGACAGGGTGATAACTTATCCCCAACATTGTTTTCTCTGTTCATTAATGATTTAGCTTTAGAAATTAAAAATATGAACAGAGGTATTAATTTAGATAGTGATACTAGCATCTCCATTTTGTTGTACGCTGATGATATTGCTATTTTGTCAGATAACGAGAATGATATGCAAATGATGTTGAATGGCATTAATGACTGGTGTAACAAATGGAAACTAAGTATCAATGACACAAAGTCTAAGGTTATGCATTTTCGCAGAAAGAATACTTTAAGGAGTACTGTAAATTTTCATATAGGTGAAATTTTATTAGGTTATGCAGAAAAGTAGAAATATTTAGGTATAGCCATTCATGAATTTCTTGATTATACCATTACTGCCAAGGTAATTGCGGACTCTGCGAATAGAGCACTTGGCGCGTTAATTGCAAGGTTCAAGAGGTTAAAGAACATGGGATTCAAAACATACACAAAAATGTATGAAGCCTGTGTACTCCCGATTCTTGATTATTGTTCAGGTGTTTGGGGTTTTCAAAAGTTTGATTCATGTGAGGCAGTTCAAACAGAGCTCTGAGGTTCTTTTGGGAACTCATAGGTTTGTCCCACATCCTGCAGTTACGGGTGATACAGGATGGCACTCGTGTATTACAAGGAGATGGATCAACATGTTAAAACTATGGAAACATTTATCCAGTCTTGACGGTAACAAAATCACAAAGAGAGTATTTTTGTGGGATCATTCCTTGAATTGTAATAATTGGTCGTCAAATATTTATCGAATCCTGCAAAAGGTTGACTTGGATGAACAGATCCTTTTTGATCTGGATTTAGAATTATTTAAGGAGAAGCTTTTGTCACATAACCAAGCAGAGTGGTTAGAAAATATGCAACATAAACCTAAATTACGTACTTATATGAAAATTAAATCATTGTATAAAGTTGAAAAATATGTAAATTTTAACTTAAGTCGTAGTCAACGGTCTTTGTTAGCTCAACTTCGTATGGGTATTTTACCCCTTCGCATTGAGACAGGGAGGTTTAGAAATGAACCACTGCAAGATCGTATCTGTAAATTTTGTGATGAGAATGTTGTGGAGGATGAATGCCACTTTGTATTTGATTGTCATCAATATCATCAGTTAAGACATAAGTATATTGGATCAATTCTGGACACAATTAGGGATGAACCTTTCATAGATAAACTTAAATACCTGTTTTCTGAGCCTGTAAGGCAGTTTGCAAAATTTATTGAAAAAGCATTTTATAGACGAAGAGAAGTTTTGTATATGTAATGCCTTTACGTTCATTTCGTGCTCACTCTCACTCATTTGTATATTTTTTATGCTTTTTTGACACCTTCAACTGTTTGTACTGTATAAAGGTTAATTGAGTGGTGACTTATAAGCCCATTGGGCTAGGCAACTCATAGAGTTGCAAGTCACAATAATAAACAATTACTACTACTTACTACTACTACTACAAACTTGGTGCTGATAGAATGTTTCTGCTAAAAATATTTGGCTCATAGAAATATTCCTCATTTGCATAAATCCATTATGGCCGCCACAACCTTCACATTTCTTTGTATTTTTCCCAATTAATAACTATTTTTAAATGACTTCTGACAGCAATAGAATAATTTATTCACTGTGTATTTCAGAGAAGTCCTAGAATAACATACTAAAAACCTAGTACAATCTAGAAATGTAAACAATGCCTAATTTGTATAAATGTTTAAAAGGTTATGGTTACAAACTAGGTGCTTATAGAATGTTTCTACTAAAAATATTTGGCTAAACATGATATGTTATGCAGGTTTTGGGCTTATTTGCCTTGTTTTTGGTTTGAGCAATGTTGATGGAACTATTTTGTTGTCATAGAAATATTCCTCATTTGCATAAATCCAATATGGCCACCACAACACTTCACTTTTCTTTGTATATCCCTAATTAGTAACTATTTTAAGCTACTTCTGACAGCAATACATGAGGGGAACGCTCCATTAACTTGGACGTACCCGAGTAACCCGAGTTGGTTATCAGAGGATTAATCTCTATGTCAACATATGCGAACAGATTATCTTTTAGTGTAAACAAAACATTAGCACTGCCGGAACTACTTTTAGCATGGCCAATGCCAGTCGGCGCCTGACTTGATGATGGCCCCCCTGTCCGGCACTCAGGATTTCCAACCAGCGTTAAAAGTGCCGTCCAGCACTTGCTGTTACTTTGAGGTCATCATTTAGTTCATAAAATTGCATGAAGAGTTTACAAAAACGAGTGTACTATAGGATCCCTTTCAAATCAAATGCTGTTTAAACAATACTAGCATTTAATTAACGTACGCTGATTTTGCATACGGAAAGCTATTTTTGTATTAATGTTTATACCCCTATAAAAGAAAGTACGGTAGCGAAAATCAGCACAACAAAACAGGACTTCAGCACAACAAAACAGGACTTTTACTAAAACGTACTCTTTCAGACTCACATTGCGGAAAGGTGCATGCAATTCAATGAAAGTCACGAGCAAACTTTGGTGTCAACGGATCCAGTCTTTGAATTATCAATGAACACTCACTTACTTTTCTTGTCAAAAGCCAAAGGCTACTTGTCCATCGCAACAAGCCTCTCTGTTTGAATCCGCGTGTTCATTTTTAGCCGGATGCCGGCCAAATTGACTGGCTACTTCCATAGTTTGGCCGGCTACTTTTCAGCAATGTTTCGCTCTCTAGCCCCGAAATTCTGGTTTTGATGATAATATTTTGATATTTATTGTCTTGCAAGCCGGAGATAACATTTTAGAAGTGCCTATGTGGCTATATGTAATCTAGCGATTTACGCGGTGAACTTGTTGCTATCTAGTATCAGCCTGTAGTACCGCGATCTGCGACGTGTACTGTACTGGGCCTGGGAATCGCTCTCGAGGTCATCCTTGCTTTCCCGACTACAGCCCGAATTATTCCGACGTTCACATCGGGTGCAGCTTACCATTGGACTGACGTTACGCCCACCAATAGCCGGCCATTTCCGAATAAAGCCGACGTTTGTTTCTCTCAAACGCGAAAGAGAAGAAAGTCTCAAACGCGGAAGAGAAAGTCGACGCTCCAGAGCTTTTGTTTTCTGCGTAAGAGTTTGGCCTTGTCTGATGGGTAGGTTTTTGATCAAATGTAAAGCAACCAAAGTTACTGTGTCTCATTTTTCATACTTTTGAAACGCCACGCCATCATCATGCCATGCATCGGGCAACGTGGTACCATGGTCCCTCCGGATCCGCGACAGCAGCCCCCCAAATTAAAGCAATCCATCCATAGTCGACCATAGATCTACATCGCGTTTTGTGGAGGGGCCGTGGTTTAAGAGGAAGGGAAAGTCTACGCGGGAGTCTACGCTTGAAAACGTTGATTTTCTGCGTAAGAGTAAGACTTTGTCTGTTGGTTTTGGGAGGTTTTAGATCAAATCTAAATAAACAAACAATTACTTGGTCTCATTTTTCGTACTTTTGAAACGCTAATTTGATCACAGTGTCAAATTTCAGGTCGACCACAGTCCCTCTATCCACCGGTCTGGAAACGCCTATTGTAAAAGGTGTCAATCACCTAGACCGCACAGCCAAACGCGATACGAGGGGCAGTCACGTGATAATGCGTAGCTTGGGTTTGTCCTGCATGCCACAGTCCCCGATTGTGTGTACGCTTTTCTCGAATTTTCGCTGTTTTTGGCTCTATTAAGTGTTCTCTGCGTCTATCTACGACACGAAGACAGAAATCATCATATCTTGAAACCGGTGTTTGTTTTTCGTGATCCTTCTCCTATCGTAAATGATGATAGTGTGCGATAATTTCTGGGGTTGATCGCTGCGAGTGTGTTGACGTAGCACTAGCAACGGCTGGAATCAAACCGGAAAATTTGTCGTCGCTTTCTCTTGCAATGCTAGTATTCAGTGCCTCCAAATATGATAAAATATGTTTTCTGTGTAATATTCTGTGAAATCATGTCTGCTAACTGAGCAGAATAGGAAAGACAACTGCAGAAATGGGTCGACCGATATTGCATTATGTCACAGGAGGGACTGTGATTATGTGTATAAGCTAACTGTGTCACAATCGACTAATCGACTGCAGGTGTGTTGTACACATACGGTGTCGTACAGGTTGACGTTGGGTGTCGTCAATTTGGAATTTTATCATACATGAACACTGGAATTTAGCTCTCTTTTTCAATTATATTCAACATCACCAAAAATCAATGGTAAGCTCGCGAATTCGTTTTATTGTGAAATTAATACCGGCCTCGTTAACTGCCTCGACTATTTCTCCTTTCTTATAATAATATGTACGAGTGGCCATACTGTTTACAGACGGATCCGGCTAGCAATTCATTGACATAAATTCGCTCTATACGAGATGTAGGCCTAATGTCACAGGATACGCGCAGCTCTTGGGGTCCTTACTCACTCGTTACGTTGTTTGCAAGTGCAAGAAAAATCTCGGCACATGGAAAGAACGTTCCATGCTGTTCTGATCACATTTGCATATATGATCAATGCGCGTTACTGAAGTGAAGCGTCCGAAAATAGGAAACTTGAATGAAAATGAACGAAGAACGATATTTTGTTTCACCATATTTCTAAAGCTTAGTTTAGAGCCTAAATTAAAGAATAAACTAGATTACTTGCATTGAAAAAGGGCAGTTCACTTTTTCCTGTCAACATAGTTCCATGTGCAAGCATATGTGTGTGCCCGTGGTATTGAGTGAGTCGTTACAGCCCTGACGTTCCTATCATAGCACCAGCTCGATAAGATAATCGCAACAATGGATCATTAACACCTGGGGATTAAAAGTCTTCTGTTTGTCACCCGAGTTGGCAGGCAGCAACTCGGGTTTCAGGTACCATCAAAGTTAATGGAGCCTTCCCCTAATGAGAAATATTTTTTCTCTGTGTACTTTAGAGAGGTCCTAGAATGACACACAAAAAGTCCAATACAATCAAGAGGTATAACATTTCCTGATTTGCATAGATATAAACGGATAATTGGTGCTATACATTCACTGATAAAAGAAATATGCATATTGAATTGAGAAAAACGCGACATTATGTTAAAGTAATGTAGGCATTTATCTTATTTTTAGTCCAGGCAATATTTTTGAATATGTTTTATCGCCCGAGAAATATTCCTAATTTGCGTAAATCAAGTATGGCTGCCACTGTGTTTCACTTTTCACTGCATTTCAGTTAAAAATTATATTTAATCTACACAGAAAGTAGTTTATGTTTCCACTCTGTATTTCGGGAGGGTCCCAGAACGACAAACAAAATGACTAGTAAATTCTAAGAGGAAGAGGTGAGACAGTGCATAATTTGAAGAAATATAAAACTTAGTAATGGGAACAAAATCGTTGCTGTTAATAGATTTCTTAAAAATATATTGAGCAAATTGACATTTTATTCAAGCAATTTGATTATTTAATGTATTTTTGGGTGTGTTGGCAATGCATCATGCCATTTAAGATTCCTCATTTTACATAACTGCAATGTGCCCCTTCTACCACTCTACTTTTCACTGTCTTTGACCCATAAATGACTATATATAATGTTAAAAAACATCGAGATCATTAGAACTATTTCTGCATTGTAAATTTGTGTAGGGTCATGGAAGTTACATACCGCAAGTTTAATGAAGTTGTGCAGAAGACAGCTAATTTACCCAAATGCTAAACGGGTCATAGATGCTGTACAAACCTGGTGCTGATAATCAATTTACGAAAGTAATTTAAGAGATAAGTTGACATTGTAATGACTATGTAGGATCATTTTTGTGGTTTTAGTTTTGGCAATGTTTTCAAATATATCTTACAGTAATAAAAAAGGTCTTATTTGCATTAGTCAAAAAGTCAACTATGTCACTTCCTTTTTCTAATTGGAACATGAATTATTTCTTCGCTTTAAATATTTAAAATCCAAGAAAAGGTATATTCAAAGACTAATACAATCTACATTATGCAACACGGCTAATTGTAAAAGATTTTATAGGAAATGCCTACACTGTATTAAATGTAATACTTGAAACTTGAAATGTTATACAATATCGTAAAGAGAGATTGGAAGTTTTTACTAACATGGCTAAATATATTTTACCTATTTTTGAACGATTCCTCATGTGCATAAATCCTATATGATGATCATTAAAATAATTATCTTTAATTTTTCAAATTGACGTCAACTTATTTTAATTGATTATATTATCAGTAAAATAAGAAGTTACATTAAGATACACTACTTGTTTACGTTATTTATTACTTTAAGTACTTCCTATCGAAAGATGATCATTTTATAACTTGAATGAACATTTTGCTCAGAACCAAGAAATTGACATGATTATTTATTTTCTGTGTAATTCAACTCATTGTAATGGTTATAGGGCGTACAGAATGAAAAGTCCTGTGAAACTAAATGATTGATTCGTATAGTCTTGTAGTATTAACTAGAGAATTTGCATAATGACAAGACTATTTTATCCCTATTATATATATACCTGCCAACAATATTTGGAACTACCTGGCGGATTTGGATTATCTTAATGCATACCAAAATGCTTGGCCAAATAACCAAAGCTTTGTACAAAGGGAGGCTGAAGAAAATTTGTGTGTCGGCACTTATGGTTTCTTCTATTTTCACTCTTACCGGCATTAACTAATAGATATTAAATGTTGGTAAAATGTAATTAAAGACCAGGTTATGTGGTCATTTGTAAATCAGATATACTTTTGACTGTGTGCAACTTGCCTGTTAATGCCACGTACAGAAATTTATGATAATAATTATGTAGAAATATAATTATAATGATCATGATGATATAGAGGTACAATTATTATACTATACTGCCAATTATGAAATATGTAATGAGCAAAGCTGTTCCTTAAACAGCTGAAAAACATTACGATAATCAAAGGGCACTGCCTTTCTCAAAATTTTGAAATTTCTTGAAGACAATAATTGAAAATTAATATCAAGTCATATAATGGACTGAAGAGAGATTTCCTGTTTAATCTTATAGTTCGTAAGGAAAAACTCAAAACATCTGTTGACTGAATCATGATAATCTAAATCACTGGTAAAAGCAAATCTAGATACTTTTCATAATCTTACAGAGTCTAGCTGCTCTTTCTAATTTTTATAATTGTGAAACAATAAAACCAAAATGTGAAGGGATTTGCATCACAGAAGCTGCTGTTAATAAGTTTATCAATTAAGATTATCAAATTTTTGACATCGAATTATCATATAATTGCTCATACTGTATTTTGACCCATATGGATGTCTCACCTGAGATTGGCCAGACTATCAATTTCTTGAATGATCGATCTCATTGGTAATGATAAAAAAGTCTAAGAATCTGCAAATGGAAGGAAAGTCCATTACATAAACAGCTCCATGAGTGATACTTGCACATCTAAGATCTGGTATCATACGCGGTACAATTATATCATCCCTTGCTTCACATCTTTTCATTGAGTTACCTATTCCCATTCTTATGGGTTCTACAATGAACTGCAGCAACCTCAATAACCCTGGCAGAAAACAAAATCTAGACTTTCTGTTGTCAACAAAAGGATTCAGGCTGTATTAACAACCTACAGGAAGATGTGAACAGGGAGGAAGAGGAAGAAATTTATGATATGATAATGACCATCATAACAATTGTCATCACCATCACCATCATGGTGATTCAGATGATGTTCGTATTTATAGTAAAGATAGTTCAATAATGAGAAAGATGATTCACAGGCACAACTTTTAAGTGTGGTGAACCATTCATCAGTAACTGAATATTTTCATTATCATTGAAAATAGTGACTAAAAGCATAGAAAAATTCCTTCAAAAATTTTACTGCAATCGAACATGTTGTAGGAGAAAATGACTTAACTATTGACAATGGATATCAAAAAATTGAACAAACCATCCTATGATTTTTCATGAATAACTGTAACATCGTAAAAGAAAGAAGAATATCCAAAGAAAGTATTCTGATTCCCTTTATTTAAACAGTAATGCTCTGAAACTTTTCTCTTTATTCATTGCATTTGTGACTAGCCAGAAAATGTCAATGGAAGCTATTGTAGACGTTTTGTATTCAGAAGACAGTTTGTGTCAATTATGCAAATTAGGCCTTTTTTATTAAAATAATTAGCATGCACATTAGGTCAACCTCATATTTTTTGGGTATGGAATTGATAATTCTTGCAAAACCTTAACAATTTCATAGAGAAAAAATTTGTTTATATATGAGCTTAAACATTCATTTTGTCTGAAATAATGAAAAAACTGCGAATATATGCAAATTAGTTAATTTGCATGATATTTATTCTTCAAGACGTTTAGAAAATAACTTGTTGAACCTCACAAAATTATGTTGCAATGAAAAAAGTCACTTGAATTCAGTTTACATGCTCAAAATGTGAGTATAGCAGTCATTTTAAAGGCGATATATAGCTAATTTGAATATATGCAAATTTAACCAATTTGCACCCCTTAGATTTTCCTACACTTTTAATATGTCATTAGTGAGACCTTTCAAAAGATCATGGTGAAGAAATAATTTCTGTTGCAATTAGTCCTAGGTTAAACCCTAAATTGACTGGACTATTAGTATATTGCCACGCCAGGTTTTAAAACGAATCAACTCTTTAGTGTCCGAATATGAAATAAATGTGATGTTTTGTTGTAAACGTCGGTGAAGTGTACGGGTAAGGTTTCAGTGGACGCGCTGCAACTTTCACAACTGGCGTTCCAGTGTGAACGCCAAGTGGGTAAATTGTTGCAAAATCTATCGAAAAAGAGTGTTTGAAATGAATGCAGTTGGCGTTTTTTTATCGCCTGAAACGTATTTCCTATCACTCAGGCTCGTTGTAATTTTGAAATCCACTATATACAGCTAACCAATTAAGTTTGAAATGAAAAAAAAATGTGCTCAAATTTCCTAAAACAAGTAATTTGGCGCGTCCAGCAGTATGTTGAACAGATTCAAATTTTCTAGCTCATAATTATGAATTCCATAAGAAGACTCCAACTGCGAAGATGGTAACTGTTGCTTAGCAACCGTATATTGTATTCTGATGATTAAAGAAACATTAAATTTGTTTTGTGCGTTACTCAGGTACGTCAGACAAGATTACTTCGTTAAAGGCGAGACGGTGTCTTCAAATACAAAGAATGACGAATTGTTAAGGGTAATTGATCGATGCTATCAATGACTGAATAGGAGAACACGTCAGTACGTATAATATACCTACTTCTTTGTTTCGGAACCATGGCTCGTTGTGAAGGAAGTCACATTAATGTAGGTAAGTGAACAAATTCATCGATTATATTTTACACTGCTATCAAATGGCTTCCAATGACAACATGCAATTCAGTCGCTTGACTTGCTGACATAGTAATATCTAAACCAGCTGAACTCTGAAGGAATGGTATTTCAAATTCTTAATGCAATAAAGAAATCTGCGACGATTTTTTAGCTTCCTGGTATTTTCATATCTGTTTGCAGCCAAAACTTTAAACGACGTGGATTGCCAAGCCAGTGGATTTTTTTTCTAGCTACGGTGCCGTTCAACTCTGAATCTAATGATATTTTGATAGATTCTCATATCTCAAGTTATACTACTTTATGATCGTTTGATCATTCCTTTTACAAACTAATTTCATTTCACTTATAGCAGCCATCAAAAAAGATCTAATTTGCCCAGTTAGGCAAAACATCATTAGCAATGAAAACTGAACCTTAAGACACCTGGCATCATCCGGAGAAACCTAGCAAAAAAAACTGACAACGAAACTGCCATGATTGTGTTTTTATATTTCTTTCAGGTTCATTTTTTTTATTTCAATTTTTTTGTTTAAGCTGACTTAACATATTTTTAATCGGTGAAAATGGTGTGTAATACTGACTTATCAAGCATTATTTGTTAGATTTTCTTGTCAGTTTTTAAGGCATCACATCACAAAGTTTGTACTAATTTCTGTGCAATTTTTGAATCAACTAGGGAACGGATATTCAGATTTTACGCAAAACGAAAAACACAGATGCAAAGTGTGTTAATTTGACTCGTCATGAAACCATCGGAATCACCTGTCATCCCAAAGTTTTTTACTGGCGATGATAAATGATACCAAACATGCTGACTCTGAGATCTTTCAGCTATGTGCCATAGTTTCGGAAACCTGACGTCAATCGAACAACCTTGGTGTTGCAATCGTTCAGAATCAGCATGTTCGACTGTATCAATCGACAAATATTATCTACACTCTGTTCTAAAACAAAGCTGTCATCTTCAGGGTTCAGAATTGTACACTCGTTATATACTGGAATGACGCCTGTTCTTTAATGGAACATTATTTTGCCACTGCAACATTAAAAATAGGAACTTCAAAATTAGGCAAAAATAAGTAAATTCTTTGTTTTGCGTCCGCGCGCGCCTAGGATTATTTAGATTTTTCGAAAAAACACAAACTTTCCTTTCAAAATGTCGCGGTTGTTGGCGCTATTTTGTCGCAAGAAGTCGTGGCTTTTAACTTTGCGGCAGTCGGATATCACTAATAGACAGTGCGGTGACGTATAACGGTACTCTCTACACATTTACCCCTGTCGACACTCGCCGCCTCTCGTTCTCGCCGCCTGTTGTGGCTTGCCTGTTTTGGCCTTAAATTTGCCGTCACGATAAAAAATGGATGGTTTTTTGCGAGCATTTGGGACTTGAATAGAAAGGGATTCAGTCGGCTGATTGGACTTGGCTACCAAGGAAAAATCGGAAAGTGTTGAGGCCTATCCTAGTTTATCGGTCTTTCAGGTTTGCCATAAATTTGGTTCATCCGTCCATTTTAACTTGAAACAAAAACAAACCAGTGATCAGTCCTGTAAACGAAATGCATTAACGTGCTTTTTGTTCAGTTTGGGTAAGGGAAAGTGTATTGGAATCCCTCTAGGAGAGTTCAAACTTGTAGTAGGCGGTCGTAGCTGCTGTTGAAGGAGGTCACACTTTCTTATATTATTATATTATTATTATATTAATGACTTCGGCTGGTAATTTATGCCAGGAGTCCCCAATCTTGCTGAAAAAATACTTCTATGTGTTAAGTCAAACGATTAGTTTATGAAGTTTGGCACAGTGTCCGCGAGTTATGGAGTCGGCTGCTAACTCAAGTGAAAGGTTACAGTGGTCACGGCCTTTACTAACTTTCTAGAGTTGATCATGTTGCCGTGAATTCTTCTTTGTTCAAGTGTTATTAAACCAAGCTGTTTAGGTCTATTTCGATTATTGTAGTGATTGAGTTCAGGTATTGTTTTTGTTGCCCTGCGTTGCACATTTATGTCCTTTTCTAGTCACAATGACCAAGCTTGTACTGCATATTCGAGCAGTAGTCTCACAAGTTGCTCGTAAAGATGAAGAATGACATTTTTGATCGACAATTATCGTTTGATGAGATCAAGCATTCTGTTTGCCTTTTTTACAAACTTATCACATTGGTTTGACAGATTTAGGGTAGAATAGTAGGACGCCAAAGTCATTTTCTTCAGTTGTACGTCCCAGTGAAATAATTTTCATGGAGTATTTATGGTTCGAAGGGGTTGTTGAAGTCAATATGCATCCTCCAGTGTTCACTCATTTTGGTAGCTTGTCCAAATCAGCCTGTAGAATTTCAGGATCACTACAATTTCGGAAGAGATGTGTACTGCGGCATTTTGTAATATGACGCATTTTGTAACAACTTACGCAAAATGTAATAAGGGTATCAGCATTTTGTAATAAAATGGTCTACGCATTTTGTAATAAGGGTATCAGCATTTTGTAATAAAATATTGTTTACGCAATTTGTAATAAGGGTATCAGCGTTTTGTAATAAAACGCATTTGTATAGTTAATTGCACGAGTAGGTGTACTGTTACAGTTGTAATCACCACACTTATGGTCAGGAACTTGTAAACATCACGAGGCCGAAGGCCGAGTGATGTTTACAAGTTTCTGACCATACGTGTGGTGATTACAACTGTAACAGCTCACCTACGAGGTGCGATTAACGACTTATAACACGAAAAACAGGCCAATCCTCTTTAAAATTTGAAAATTACTGTAAATATATCGTCTACTTTTGATTCGAATACCCACAATGGAATGGAGTGACCCGTTGTACATCGAAAGGTTCACAGAGGTCTTTATGCACCTGGCATGCGAGTTTGGGAGAATGACCCCCAGACAAGTAGGACAAGGGCTCTGGCCAACTGCATATCTGCATTTGAATAAGGGCTACAGAGTGTTATAATGCACCTGTGTAGAAGGAAACTATTTTAGTCTGATTGGTGAAATAAAATGGCTTGCCTTACTCTATCTTGTTGGCTATTGGCTAGCGAGAAGCAATTCCATCTGTAGATGCATGTGATCGCCTCGTGGATGCATCAGGCTTTCAATACCATTTTCGTGTTTTCGACTGGTCAAGATGGACCTTGTCAACTTGTCTGATCTGATGACCCAAGAGACTTCCTAGAGTTCCATGGACGGCCATGTAAAAACAACCAAAGTGGATTTTACACGGGCAAACTGCCCTATAAGAGCAGCCGCTACTACGGAGCGCATAAAATCCACGATGTGTACTTTAACTTATAAAAAAGTACTTGGCGATGATTACACCGGACGGGATTGTACTATGGATGACCCTTGCCAAGGGATAATCAAGTTCTCCTGCCAGAAAATATACGTCTTTACACAAAGCAAATGTGCAAGATGGCTTGGCCAGACTGCCAGCATACTGGATATTCTGGCAAGGTAATTTATTCTTTTACTAAAATATTTATACACAAAAGAATTATGTAAAGTTATAAAATTAAATTCATTGACCAACACAATTTGTTCTGTGTGCGACAGTATCACAGAATTTCTTTCGACTATTCCACAAGCGATACAAAAAGGCTGTAATTATTTCCATTATATTTGTCACATATGTCTTGTGTTTGATAATTTCAGGTGAATGCGGCAACATCTTTGTACCATCAGGGATTCGATGAGCAGCTTATCAAAGAACAAACAGGTCACAGATCAGATGACGGTTTACGCGCCTCAAATGTATGTCTACTGCACAACAAAATCATATGTCGAATACATTACTACCACCTCCATCTAGTGTTAAATCAATCTGTAAGTAAACCAGTTTCTCAAGTTACGACAAAACAATGTAACAAAACAGACAAGATTGGTCCAACCCAAGAAGACGCCGAATCTAAAGATGGACAGTCTTCATCAACAAATCATGTTGCTTACATTGAGCATGGTCCAAAGAAAGTTAAAATTGAATTATAAAATGTGATGCTATAACATATCAGTTGAACAAATTGTCTTCATTTTTTGCTCACGTGTGAACACGTGAGCATATGTCGCAGCGATGTCTGTCTGTCTGTGTGTCTGTCTGTCTGTCTGTTGGTCCATTTTCTCAAAAACGGCTGAACGTATTTCAGTCAAATTTGGTAGACATCTTCAGAATTCAAATGGCTAGAACTGAAAAGGTTTTGGTGGGCGTGGCTTGGATATTAATGAAGTTATGAAAGTTTTAATTTTTCTGTTACGCCGCGTATGACAAGTGAAAACAATCGACTGTTTGAGGGCGCTGTGAAATGTGCTTGTCCAGGTTGGCTACAGCTGGATAGCCCTGCGTACGATGCTGTGTGTTCCGCTACAGCTAATAGCCCCGCTCACCACAGCCCTGCAAAGACCCGTACGTAGAGTTGGTGACTTCAAATCCATTTTTGGACTTGACGTAAAAAGCCAAATTACTGCCGAAATTCAGCGTTCTTGGGCCCAAGTCGTATCCCTGCCTACCTCAGCTACTCGATCGCTTCCAAAAATGCCAGTCTTTTATTCTTTTTTCGTAAATAACCGTCGATGTCGGCAACTCTCTCGCTAGCCCTGCGTACGTACGCACTGTACGCTGTGCATTTCCTGTGTGCGTTCCTAACACACAGCGTACACTGCGTACGTACGCAGGGCTAGCGAGAGAGTTGCCGACATCGACGGTTATTTACGAAAAAAGAATAAAAGACTGGCATTTTTGGAAGCGATCGAGTAGCTGAGGTAGGCAGGGATACGACTTGGGCCAAGAACGCTGAATTTCGGCAGTAATTTGGCTTTTACGTCAAGTCCAAAATGGATTTGAAGTCACCAACTCTACGTACGGGTCTTTGCAGGGCTGTGGTGAGCGGGGCTATTAGCTGTAGCGGAACACACAGCATCGTACGCAGGGCTAACAGCTGGATAGCTCTGGTTTCAACCACGGTCCCTCCGTGTTTCAACCTCGTATTGAACATTAAAAATATGATATTTTATTACTCATTCAACTCACTATTCAAGATAAAATATCGTTTAGCAAATTAGCTTTATCCTTGGTAATTGATTGTTTCCCTCGCTGCTCGATCGCCAGAAATGAGTACATACGTTCTCTACCTTGCCTCATGGCATGGAAGTGCTGATGAATAATAACTTTGGGTCAAAGGTATTGAAGTGTCCAATCAGGTTCGTGCACAGAGTCCAAGGTCATGACCTACTTCATGTACTTCTGCACTGTTTTGATTTTGCTTCGCCAAGAAACGTGTTCGTCATTGTCCATAGAAGTATGTTTGCTCTCCTTTGAGGTTGTTTGTGAAACAAATTCCGGGATAGGCCTTGGAATGCATACGATCGGCAGCATCGCGGCAGTGCATGTAGCTAGCCCTACGAGTATGACGAGAGTGTCCGGCTTTGGCTACGCCGCCTCCCACCTCCGGTAGGCGGCGTAGCCAAAGCCGGACACTGTCGCCATACTCGTAGGGCTATGCATGTAGCGTACCATGCTTGTGTAACTGCCGAGCTCAACGTGCATTCACGGTTGATACTCGTGTACAATCATGATGTGTTCAATTCTGATGAAGATTCATAAGTCTTACTTTGGCAGTCTTTTTTCCGTACGATAATCCCGACAATACGTGTTACTGTTAGACGAGGTGGCCATTTTATGATAAGTTTCAATACTGCACAGCTACATAGCGTCACTATCGTGTGATCGAGGTACAGCGTTGTTGAACGGGATACAGAAACTCTGCAGAGGGAGAAACGATCGTTGACATGAACAGTCAATGTACTTCAGCACGTAGTCCGCAGATAGCGGATCGAGAAAATAAACGTGTCCCAGTAAATAACGGAATATTTATGTACATTAACTCGATATTAATCAAATTTCCAGCTCATCGCAAAAAAATGTATTGCAAAGATTAATTTGTCACTGACAAATACTGCACTGTATGGAAACAGTCTGTAGAATTGTTCAACTTCAAGTGGTATTACCCGAGACAAACACTTGTGTTGTCAATTTTGATTTCATTTCATAAACTTCATACTTCATCGAGTATCGTGTATTTCAGCCTTTGTGAAGCCATTTTATTGATATTTTCAATTTTTGTCTTGGCTTTGTTGTGGAACATGTTGAATCGTCTCCGTGGACATGTAGGCAAAAGTGTGACGGGGTCGAAGTGACTTGGGTACCTGGGGCCGACCAAACCAGTGTGAATTACTGGGGTCAAAGCGGACAGCGGCCGGGATGACGTGTTCCCCAAGCGAGCTACCTTCAGAAGTCTGTTTCATCGCAAAAAACGTCAACTTTTAAAACCCGTCATTTATTTACTGATGTTATTCTCAGCATCACAAACATATACGCCTCTGCTATGTATCACAGCAAATAGTTATATTTGAGCGCCCCGTAAATGGGATCCTCGTTTTTTGCGAACCCGGAAGTGTGTCTTGCTCAATGCATTTCCTACCCATAGCGAGGGAAACTGCCCGCGTTCCCATGCTCCCATGCACCCTTTTTCAATGCCAGTGCAACGCCATCTGTGCAAATTTGTGGTGGTATGCTCCCGTGTGATGGAAAACCTCTCTTATTCTAACAATGACGTAGTTGACTTTGGACTTCGATTTCGTAAATGTGATGTCCATGCAGTGAGTTTGGGTTGGCGCGCTTATAATGCAATCTTCGCCCGCCTGCGGTCCGATATCCCGCATTTATTAGCGATATTTATCTGTTTTGACTTGACCAAAGTTGGCAAAACTTGCTATGTACATTAAAGATACTATGATACAAGATTATTGAAAGTCATTTGACATTTTTTTCAGCCAATTCCCAATATGCATATTTAATGAACCTTCCAAATTAGGGATATATACTGGCATTTACTTGATAAAATTTGGCGAAACATGCTGTGTACATTGATCATTATACCAGGTTATAACAGTATTGAAAGTCATTTTGCATTTTCATGTCAGCTAATTCATAATTTGCATAAATAGCTAACAAGCTTTCACGGTTTGGCATATAGAGCTTGAAGGACTTGACCAAAGGTAATTACACATGCTATATTGTGATACAATGACAGTACTCAACGAAATTAATTTTTTTTATTTCAGCTAATTACATATTTGAATACTTAATGACCTTTAGAATTGATCTGTGGTGAAATTCATTGTGTTGATCATAACACTTTAAATGTAGCAAAGCATGTAGCAAAGGTTCAAACTTGCACATAAATGCAATATATAATGAAACACGTGAGCATTTTCAGTTCATATCTGGTGTTATTGAATGTGTGTGAATGCTTTAGACATCTCGACTTGACCTATTGTTCTCTTGCAAATTAGTAATCAGTCATACTTTTTTTCATATTTAAATAAGTAATCACTACACTTTTATTGATAATGATAATAATTTTCTTTCATTAAAGTGTGGTGATTACTTATTTACATATGAATAAAAGTATGACTGATTACTTATTTTGCATAAGAACAATAGGTGTCAGTCATGTTTTCAGGGATAAATGGATGGCAAGAACAATAGGTCACATGACCTGGAGTGGTATAAGTAACATTAGTTAACGCATTTTGTAATAATTATAAACATCCGCTGATATTGTAGGTATTTCAAAATGCTTTGTGGTTTCTTAATACGTAAAAATTTAATAGCATATAATGATGTCAGATTATATCTCACTACCAGTGCTAGGTAATCATAATAATGCCAGGGGGTCTAAGTTCAACTGATTCCCAGTATTAGTCCAACAATTATGAGTGTAATTGTTAGTAAAATAGTCGTCCACTGGCGTTGGTTTCCTTATTTATTCCTTATTCCATTATTTTCACATATATGAAGCGCGATGTCACGACATTTTGTTAGAAAAAGTGAATTTGACATAAAACAGCCGATTAAAGTGGAAAATAAACAAACGAAAGATTGCAGTATTCTAAGCAACTTCTATTCGTATGATATGTGTTTCTCTAAAGTTGATTTTCGATAATTTACGGTAATAAGAGGCGAGGGGCACGTTAATATGTCAATGCTGACAGCTGATATTTATCAAAATATACTGAAATAAACACTGACGTGAAGCAGTCAATTAAAATACTGAATGATAATTTATTTTAATCATCCCATAGACAAGAACAAAATAAAGCTCTATCGACAGACCTACTACTTTTCCTTGTATGTAAAAGGTGACAATTCATATCTACTGACCAATGGTTTTGTTTTTACAAATCTATTTCTTTCCCGTTGTGTTCCTCCTTTGAATCTACGCTATCGCCCAATGGTGAAATTTGTCTAGCGAACGAGCTAGAATAAGCTGCCCTGCAATACTATAATTAACCTAATTTTGACTCGCTACCCTACTGGTTATACCTGACAAATATCTGCCATTATCATTAAATGATAACAGCCATAGAAAGACAGATAGACAGACAGACAGACAGACAGACAGACATATAGATAGATAGATAGATAGACAGGTATACTGAGGCACTCTTTCCTCCCTCCCTCCCTCCCTCCCTCCCTCCCTCCATCCCTACCTACATAGACGCAGAGATGCATACATAGGCCTACATAGATACATAGATATATAGATATATAGATACATACATGCAATTTATACATACATACATACATACATACATACATACATACATACATACATACATACATACATACATACATTAATACTCAACAGGTCAGATATACTTCCGCTTTAGTAGCTAAAAAAGTCAAATCACTATAACATCAGATTATTCTGACTATTGTAGTTTAGTTTTGTTTAGTTTACTTTAGATTACTTCAGTATAGTTAAGGTTATTACGAAAATAACGAAAAGAATGTATAAAAGCACATACATGTGGTCATTAGCGCGCGTTTAGCGTGTCGGGCGATGCGTTGCACTAATAATGTTTAAGTGCTTTATACTTTGAGGTATTTGCGTAATAATTATTATTATACATCTCCTTTTTTATCAAGAATATATGCACCCGTCGTTTCCGATGCATTATTCAATACACATTAGAGGCATATTATGCATCACTTTCTTAACTGCGAGCGGGTTAAGGGTAAACGCCATCTTTCTTTGCGCGCTAATCCAACATTCCATGCACTAGCCGAGCAGCGATGTCGTGCCATATTTGTACAGTGCCGTCTCGATAAACACTTTCGTTATTACCTCATAATATTTTTCATCTTCAAACAGTCGTAAAGCATTTACTTCTGTTTCTTTTATCAGAAATTATTTTCAAAGTACAGTATGGAATTTCGTTCACAACAAGGAGGTGGCTGCCGGTGACAGACGTCGCGCTAGGGGTTGAGTCCTCCATGTAAGCCATTCAATGACGCAATGTTTATCATCAAATATGAAAGTAAAGGGGTTATCGCATGCCCGTTGCGTGCCCGTTTTTTACGGAAGCTCGATTCTATTGTTTGCGAAGGCAAATGTATAATAATTTATTTTTTGTTATTATATTTTATTTTATCAGAGTATCTACCTGTTGATTGCTGTTTGTCTGCCATACATCAGAAACAATGTCGTTATCCTCTATTTAATAAATCAACTGAGTGTGTATCCAATGATTCTCTCAAATATATGACAATAAAGCAGTCAAAATCTAGTAGTTACCTGCCTCAGATGATCAGTAGTAAAAGTGTTGATTGACAGCTATCAGAAATTAAGTCTTTCTAATTTGAAATGGAAGTCGGGCAGCGATCAATTTTTTGTACTTACTTACTGAGTAAACACACACTTTGTAATACCATTCCAAAGTCAATAAAATATTTGTTAATGGTTTAAAACTGGGAAAAGTTTTTAACATTATTACAAAATGCGTTAACTGTTATTACAAAATGCGAATTATTACAAAATGCTGACAGCCTTGTTACATTTTGCGTAGACAATTTTTTATTACAAAATGCTGATACCCTTCTTACAAAACGCGTAGACTGGTTTATTACAAAATACTGCAGACGTTATTACAAAATGCGTCAGTTATTACAAAATGCTGATACCCCTTATTACATTTTGCGTAAGTTATTACAAAACACGAAGTATTACAAAATGCCGCAGCACAGGGTGATATATCTTGGTATTGTCAGTAACTTTTTTGAGTTCTGAACTAATTTCACCGCCAGTGCGATTGAAGTAGGCTAGAAAAAGGACTGATCAAAAAACTGAACCCTGTGGGACTCCACTTGTGACGTTTTCTCCATTCAGATGATGCTCGATTTATGACTACTCGCTGTTTTGTATTTGTCAACAGGGCTTCAATCAATCAATCTGGAGTGTGGTACTTTGGAAGTTCAAGGAATATAGATGTGATGCGTCCACCTAAATTTGGGTCTGATGAATTTTTACGCGGAGACTGTCAATTGCGAAATGATTTCATTGATTTAATGCAAAGGAAAGGTGCTGGTTTTATGGACGGTCCTTAGGTCCAGGGAAGACTTTTGTCAATTATATCACCAGTTACTTGTTCTCTCGGATGCCCCATCTTTCTAAAGTTGAATGCAGAGGCTACAAGTTACCCGATCTGTTTGGCGTTTTCTTTCAAAGCAAAACACCTTTCAGCAAAACTATGACATTCCATCAGAGCATAAATATTACCCAAGAAACTTAAAACAAACGTGCAATAACTTAAGGACGAAAGACTGCTACTGTATACTGTTATGGTGTAACTATTCTTCAAACTGCAGAGAATTTAGTAATTTAATGAGACTGTCAAGGTGTTGTGCAACGGTATTGACATGTGGACACTTTGAATGCACAAAAAGGAAATCTAAAACTAATAAGAGAAAAGCAAACGTCAAAGAATGACTTTATTTGATCCATTTGTCATGAAAATGCACACAATGATCATACAGTGCGTCACACTATGAGAGGAGTATTCATGTTGTTTTGAGAAAATTTAAAATTGTCCTACAAAGGCAAAGTGATTTTGTGTTAAATTTTCTGCGTGCGTTTTTTGACCGCTTACCCGCGTACCTTTTAGGATTTTGAGTGGACGCAGAACGAAAAATTTGTTTACTTTGGCCTTAATAACATTTCACTCAAATAAAGATCGTAAGGCAACAATTGATAAATTGATTCTAATTTTAGCACATAAAGCATAGTCAACAATACGTAGCGCTCAATTTATTCGAAATAGTAAGCAAGTAGCTAGGGCATATTTGTCAATTTTTAGAATTATTGCTGTACAGGGCTCCTTCACTAATCTAACGCCAAGGCCATCATTTTGGCAAAGATGTGAAAAAGATGATCTTATAAGTAGTGAGCCTATATCGTCGAGAATACTAAAATTACAAAAGTAAAATAGGTCGATGCAACAAAGCAATAAACATGAATGTTTGAATTTTGAAATTTACCAAAGTAACCAAAAGTAATTGTTCGTTCACCATTGTACATAATTATGTACAGATATACAGAATGATCGTGACAATTTGAAAAATTAATCTTGGCCTCTGGAGAGATACCTTTCCATTGCGGTCGCTTGGCAACCGCAAAGGGTATAGATATCATACCATAATCTAAAAATGAAGACTGCTATGCGCATAACTTAGATACTACAGACAACATTGCTTAGCTAAATACACTAGAACAGCCGACGTAATGGCAAATTTGATCGATGATATCAATAACTAAACGAAATTAAGTTCTGGCAGTCACCGGAAATCGAAACTTTGTTACAGTTAATTGTCTCCCGACAAGGAATGGCCAGCGAGAGGCCACCGGGGTACGGAAACAGAGTAACGGTCCAATTTTTTCAACTACAACACCATAAATTTTTACTACATCTCTGCAATATACTACACGGTGATGTCCCATTCTTAGTTTGTATCTTAGAGACACGTTTTATATGCAGTGGTTATATGCATACAATTAAAATGTAAACTCATCCTATTTTCACCTCTACATTTGGCCATCATCGGTTATTAGAACCTCTCTATCATGATGATTTATTGGTTTGTCCACGCGTTTTTAAATTAATGGTAACTAGGTGAAGGTAAAAAAGTGAACGACATTTTCACGACCACACAATTGCAACAAAGTTGACATCAAGGTATTTACCTTTGCAACAACAGCATTTAGGTAACCGATAACAGTACGCCAGCTAAGAAGTGTTCTTCTACTTCGTACATCTCCTGATCATGTGACTTTATTTGATCACCCATTACTGTGAGTGATATCGTATATATTCACCAAAAATTTGTCAAATGTTATAAAATATAGCACCCAATACGCCAATTTCATTTTTCCCTTAAACAGTACGCCCCAAAACACAATCCCCTACGAATTAACTTCATTACTTGCAGGGCATATCAAACGATTATTCACAATATGTACCTTTATCTCTGCAAAATGAAAGGAGAGGGAATTTCCGGTGACTGTCGCTTAGCAACCGTATCCGGTATTCTAATGGGATAAAAAACACGTTTATTTTGTGCGTCACTGTGATGCGGCAGATAACATTGCTCGGTCATAGACGAGACAGTGTCTTCAGATACAAAGAATGACGAATTGATGGAAGAAATTTATCGATGCTATCAATGACTGAATAGAAGGAAAAGTTTTCCCTGTCTAAATTTCCAAAAATCACATTTAACAGAGCGATGAAAGAGCTGATATCTGTACTTATTATATCCATACTTCTTTTTTTGGGAACCATGGAAGGAAGTCTCAATAATACAGGTAAGTGAAAAAACTCATCAGTTACACTGTACACTGCTATTAAATGGCTTCCAATGACAAAATGTAATTCAGTCTCTTGACATAGCAAAGTCTGAAAGCAGTTGAACTCTAAAGGAATGGTATTTCAAACTTAAATGAAGACATCCTCGGCGATTTTATTGCTTCCTGGTATTTTCTACCTGTTTGCAGCCAAAACTTTAAACCACTTTTGTTGCCAAGGCAATGAAATTTCCCCTGGCCACAGTGGCGTTAATTTTGGAATCCAAGTTCGACTGTATCAATCGACCGATATAATCTACACTCTGTTCAAAAACGAACTTATCTTCAGGATTCAGAAATGTACACTCGTTACTCGAATGATAACAGCTCTTTAATTGAACATTATTTTGCCACCGTAACATTGAAAATAGAAACTTCAAAATTCATTAAATTTGACTCAAATAAAGATCATATGGCGACAATTGATATATTGATACTAATTTTAGCTCATATAGCAAAGTCAACAATATGTAGAGCCCAGTTATTCGAAATAGTAAGCAGGTAGCCAGGGTATATTTGTCAACCTTGAGAATTATCACAGGGCTCCTTCAAGAATTTAACGCCAAACTCATCATTTGGGCAAAGACGAGCAAATAAATGATAAAATTAATTGTTGAATTTGTATAAGTTGTTGCTTTTTGTTGTGATTTGAATTCTTTGACCTAATGCCTGTATCTGCAGCAGTTCGCAAATTAGTGTTCGCGTTGTATGTGAATAAAATGCAATGTTGATGAAATGCGAGTGTTACCGTGGGATACTGTGTGCGTACAGTCTGTTGTCGACGTAATCCAAACATAATTAAAGCTGCAAGCAGCCTTGGCGGGGCCCAAGCGATCAGCAATTTATAAGTACAAGTAGACATGCAGATAAGTCCAGGTGTTACCATGTGGCGCAGTCCAAAATATGCAAAATGAGCTAGGTCAAAGATGAATGAAATGATAGTGAAACTAAAATTTCAGTTCAATCGGTGTTTCGGTTCTTGAGAAGATTTTCTTAAAATTCAAGTGCGAAAAATCAAACATGGCTGCCAAACCACGTGTTTGATCGAAATGACTCTTGCAAACTTTAAAGTGTTCACACTTAAAATGATATATGTAAAATTTCAGTTGGATCGGTGTGTTGTTTCTGGTGAACAAGATTTTAAAGATGAAATTAAGATTTTTGCAAAATCCAATGTGGCGGCCATACCACTTGACCCATCTAAATGCCTTTCAAAAACTTGAAAGAGATCAAACTTTAAATAAAATAAGTAAAATTTCAGTTGAAATGGTGTTTCGGTTCTGGAGAGGAAGATTTTTAAAAATTTAATTGCGATTTTATCAAAATCCAATATGGCGGTCAAACCACGTGACCGATCAAAATGCCTTTCGCAAACTAAAAAGAGGTCAAACTTAAAATGTTACATGTCAAATTTTAATTCGATCGCTATGTTGGTTCTTGAGAAGATCTTTTTAAAGATTAACATGGTATTTTTCTGAAAATTCAATATGGCGCCCAAGATCTCGTGACTGCTAAGAATTGTGTTAGTCAAGTTTAAAGGGCAATGTGCAAGCATGCCATACATCAAATTTGAAGGTGATTTGCCCTGTGGGTTTTGAGTAGAAGTGATTTATAGATTTTCATGAAATCCAATATGGCCGCCAGGTCACGTTACTAATTAAAAATTCAAAGGTTAGGTGCACCACTACTCATTAGCCCTCATCACTCTGCCAAGTTTGGGAAGCGTATATGCAGTGGTTTTCTAGATCTAGACTGGCAAAGAATTGACGGAAGAAGGAGCGGAAAAAGAAAAACCGCAATGAAACCTGTAGGGGCCCAGCCGATAGCTTTGGGCCCAGTGTGCGAAATTAAGAGAAAATAGCTTCAGGTCATAAGGGCCTGCACCAACCAAAAGCTTCAGGCTCTTACAGAAAACTGCCAGTTCTCAGTAAATGCAGTTATTAACGACCTATATCACCATCAAAGTCAACACTCTCTCCACAAATATTATGCTTTTGAATGTTGTCATTTTTAATTTTTCATGTCCTTGTATCAATAGAGTCAGCAAGTATTCGATCAAAAGGACTATTAATGACATAGATTGCAGAATAGTGTAACTGAATGACCATGAATCACAAATCTACATTGTCTGGAACTTGGAAAATATCACAGCCCTCATCTTCCTCACTGTCATACGCATGCATGTATCAATGTTTCCACCATTGGGGAGGGGCTATGGGGCTAACTGGAGGATTTGACATTTTTTCTAACCATGTCAAATCCCCGACTCTAGGTCTATAAAATGATGTCAAACACCCAGGGCCGGGGAATACAGGCTCATGCACTGGCTACATGTGGATGATGAAAGCGAGAAGGTTTGTGTACAATTTGTACACTACACTGGGGCATGTGATATTGTGATTTGAAAATGGTTGGCGAACTGAAAATCACTCCTGAAATTAGCCACGCCAGTGGTAGAAAAAGTGAGTGAATAGCTTAGTACCCTGAAAAGTAATGAGTAAGGGGAATGTATGAATAATATTTAATGTAAACATTGATCACTACTTCTTTCTTTATTATAATGTAAAACAGAGGGGAGAATACCTGGTATGTATTTTGATACGATGTATGGATTACTTTATACATTTTTCAAAAAATAATTATGCTTCAAAGTGGCCTCTGAAGCATTCATGAAGAAACAGATGAAGTTATACTTTGAATTGAAAGGACAAGTCTCATAATTTTTTCTTGATTGTTTTTTCATACAAGTATTTTCATTCAAAAGAGTATACGATATACATATTAGATAAATTGGCATTAAGACAAAAACCTAAGAGAACAGTGCTGTCTACTAAAAATATTTGTTTTTGAACATTGAAGTATTTCTTTTTACCACACTCTATGCTTTGGAACTATGACTACGCCCGATACAAGGACTACATGTTACGCGACAGCCCAAATGTGCTACATGAAGTCGAAAGTCAAGTTCACAAAACTTTTGATTAGAAATTATGCATTCATTTCCGCGAGTTGTGACATGTGCTGTTCATGTTTTCTGCAATTTCTATACGCTCGATCTCGATAGCAAAGTGAGAGCGGTGTTTGCCATGCGTCTTTTTTTCCAGTGAAATCATGCTGCAACAGCATATTAAACTCGTCTATGAACCGTTTGTTTTGAACGCTTCAATTAAAATCAAAGCAAAGAAAACGGAGTCAGTTGAGGTGCTGTATTTTTTGTACATGTAAATTCCCAACAGTTAAAGAGGCACTCTCATTAAGTAACATTTTTAAAAAATCGCGAGATATCGATAAAAACATGTCCTCAAAAAAGTTAAAGTTTGAATTCCGGTGGCCCACCTGAATTCAGCTTTCGAACATAGAACGTTCGGCACTGGGGCCGTTGTCAACTAAGCTATGGAGTACGAGTCTATGCTGACGCGGCTGTACGCCACAGCACTACCACTTGCGTCGGTGAGCGGTCATGTCCCATGGGAGAAAGCCGAGTCCTACTGACTCAGCAAAAAAACGGAAAACAAAGTTTGCTGATTTCACCAGAATTCGCATAGGTGACTAGCACAGATAGGCGCGGTCGGTACATAGTATGCATAGTGGCCCCCGCGTGGTATGCGCGCATACCACACGCGGCGGCCGCTATGTATCGAACCACGCGTAACTGTGTGGCAGACGACAAAATGGAGGTAAATTAATTGCGTCATTCGAACGTTTTTGGACTCCTTAGAATATCGTCAATCAGCACAACAACACACTTTTGGGGGATTTCGGGTCATAACCAGAAGCGATCGTAAAACTTCGGGATGTGAAAAATACGCTCGGGAAATGATATGTTTTTATCGATATCTCGCGATCCGCGCGAAGTCGCCACGTCAAATATCGACCGCTGGCATTAAAAAAATGTGTTTTAAAAATGTTACCAAGTGGGAGTGCCTCTTTAAAGTGTGGAACTAGTGAAGTGATACTGAGTGTTGTAGTCACATGACACAGATATGCTAACATTACAAGGGTTACACTCACTAAACGAGAATTATTATTATATTATATCGCATTGTTGCACCAAAATCAATCCATTCCATTGCTAGAATCTGCTTGCACGGACGTAACACATACTGATCTGAATGTAATTAGCTGCACCGTGCTATGCGTCGATCGAAAATATAAGACTATTCGTAAATGTAACATGTCTCAAAACAACAAAACAAAAAAGACTATGTTGCGACATCGTCAACCCCCCCCCCCCTCCCGGTCTGGCGTACCATAGCGATCGAATATTCTGACTTCCAGGACAATTTATGCGATTAATATCCCCTGTTGCCCCGCACTCCCTCGATGGAAAACATTGATAGGTGCATGACATTCAAGTCTGAATCTTGTAAATTAAAGTCACCAGTCATCATCTGTATCTGCTACATGTCTTGACAGAGAAATTTTCATCATTTAGTCCAATTCGGGTCGGTCATAAGGACCGATACGTTGCTGAAAAGTTGAGGCCCGACCAGAAATATGTTGGTCTCGGACCATCAGACCGACGTTAATTTCGCATACTGCTTGTGCCCCTAAAAATGTTCAGTCTCGGGCGCTGAATTTCCAACGATCGCTCTCTCATACATACGTTCTCTGCATTTGGGCCTTAAAGTTGCGAAAATACCTAAACAAGACAACACAGACACACAAGTTGATATAGTATAATAGCAATAACCCCGTCGCAGTCAGGTATAAACTGGACTTTGGTACTTTGAGCTCAATAAAGCACTCGCCTATCAGCTCGTGTTATATGTCGCGCATTGTACCAAAATCTCATGTGTACCCTCCTACGGCGGGGGTAATAGCTTGATTGATCATAGTTTCAGCACATATTGCAAAGTCGAAAATGAGTATCACAACGGTTATTCGAAACAGAGAGTAAGTAGGATTTGTCTTTCAACTCTTATTACGGGGCTTCTTCATGAATTTAACGCCAAACACATTTGGCAAAGACGAAAAATGCTCTTCTTCCTTAAGTTCTGTAGAGAGCCAATATCGTCGACGGTATAATTTGAAAAGTATAATATTTTACCAACACAAGCAATAAAACAGGTCAAGGCGATGTCGAATGTACGAGTACTTCAGAAACAAACATGTTTGAATTTTCTAATTGACAGAATTGACCAATTGTAACCGTTCATCTAACACGTGCACTTCACGTACACTGGCATACCGAAAGATCATGATCATTTGAGAATTTATCTTGGACCCTGGAGAGATAATATTTGATGGCGGTCGCATAGCAACCGCAAGTAGTATCCATATTGAATGATAATCTAAAATAAAGATTTTTAGTGCGCATTAGGGAGCCCTCAGTCATTACTGGGGCAGTCGGCCGAGGGAATACCGTGCGCAACTGTATTGTAAAATTTACCCCTCCCTCTCTTGTCTAAAATGTGACTCTCCCCCTTTCCCGATATTCAAAAACTCAACCCTTCCATAATCACAGCATTTCTATCCCCTAGGATAACTGGAGCAGTGTCAGCTAATTTATATAACAATCGCTTTAATTGTGTAAGTTAGGGATAGAAATGGCAGGAGAAGGGCTGGCGTTTGGGAGGGAGGATTGCAATTTTTCACGACAGCATTTGTGAAGGATCATACATTTGCTGGATGGTCACGATATTATGTGCAACTAAAAAAAAAGTAAGATGTGGCTGATATAGTGCTTCATCAAAAAATATCAAATCGTAATTCATGGGAGTCTATCACGCAAACTATTGACACTTACCTCTGCAAAACAAGCTGTATCTGTAAATATATATTATGTTCTATAACACGCCACATGCTCGTTCAGTGTCGCGATTCGCCAGAATACGTCATGTGACGAGAAAATAGATACATCTAGTCCCCACCGGATCGACAAAAGTGACATCAGAGGGTATTTTCATAAAAGCTATTTGTATAGGGAGATAGTTCTGACCAAATTTGGAAAAGTGCCAGTTCACGTGACCAAAGTGTCGTCTGCATCTTTGCAACAATGGTGGGTGACTAGAACATGATGTGCGTCCGGGATAGGTGACGACACATTCTTTATAACAGATTTTCCAACATTTTCGAACATTCCGAAAGCGTAGAAACTTCAACAGCTCATCGGCGGGAAAGATTAAAGTGCAACTAAGGATGTCGCTAGGTATGTTTAAAAATAATTTTTGAAAGAAAGTGGTTCCATGTACAACTGGAACCGCTGTGGAAACATCGCCCAATAAACTTGTCACAATTGATTGTTGAGGTGCAAAATATCAAACCACATTAAAAACTATATAACAATACTACATGAGCTTGTGGTGTGTTATAAAACACCTATATCCTGGTCTTTATTTGGGCTATAGCGCTCGTCAATGACCCTCGTGGTTGTGAGTTACCAGAAGCACATCGGTATACCCCTCGGCCTACGGCCTCTGGGTATAACGATATGTTTTTGCTAACGCACGGCCCCTCAGGGTAATAGACGGGCGCTATAGCCCTCATGACCAGGCCAGAGGTGTTTATTATAACATACCAGTATATTGATGGCGCAAATACAACGATCTGATTGGTCGAGACGCGAAGAGAACCGTGGTATATTAGCGATATAATGCATTTGGCATACGTGCGAGCTCTCAGCTTGAGCAAAAAAAGCGGTTTTTGACGTTACACGCTAAAATTTCAATATAATGTTATGATAAATTCAGTGTCAGAAATTAAGAGAAAATAGCTTCAGGTCGTAAGGCCCTGCACCAAGCAAAAGCTTCAGCTCCTCACAGAAAACTGCCAGGCCTCAGTAAATGCAGTTGTTAACGACCTTTATCACCATCAAAGTCAACACTCTCTTCCACAAATATTATGCTTTTGTCCAAATCGAAACTTGTCGTATTGTCTAAACTGAACATAACTGAGAAATGATACTAAGTGTCACGAGCTCCGCGTAATTTTCTCGTCACTGTGACTATGGCACATATCTTTGTGTAAACTAAAATAGTTCAAGAGTAAAATATTATGACATCTAGATCTGAAGATTCAAACATCTTAACTTCCATATAGCTATGAAGTTTCCACGTTTTTCCATGCTTGAAGAGCCGATTGGAAAACCGGACAAGATGGGAATTTGCATGGTAACTGTGGAAACCTGACCTGAACGCATATCCTCTTAAAAAACAAGGTTGGCCGCCCAAGGTTATGGTGTTACATTTGATCTATATTTTTCCTTTCCAACTACTGAGAAACTATTTAAATAACAATTCTTTGTTCTCGTGATTCTGTGTCTTCTGACTTCATGTATGTTTTACTTTTGTGGTTTTCATTCGCTCGTGTACAGAATGTTTTGTCTGATGATCTGAGATTACGTTTCTTATTCTTATTCGCGTTTCCTGAAGTCATTGTGCATTGCTTCACCGAGTCAGCGCGCGCACGCTTTCTATCTCACATTTTGCTATTTCTGACGTTATTTTTCTACACATATATGGAACTTACATGCTTCCTATGGCTAGAAACGAGCGGCTAAAACATGAAGTCTCGCCTCTACTGTCTGCGCTAAAAATAACTAAGCTCCTGATAAAGAAACACAGTCCCACGAGACTGTTACCATGGCCACAGTCCCTGCACACGGTGTGCCTTGCTGTATTGAACATGCACCGTCGCAAGTTTGTAGCTGTTGCTTCTGAAAAGTTGACCCCCTCTGGAAGTGTGATTGCAGAAGGGTGAGACTGGCCCATAGTGATTTGCTCAGAGAGGTGGTGATCAGTAATTTCATCGGCCTTTATCAAGTCAACAGGATGTAACCTCGGTGACGCAAACTGCCGCAGTTGTTTTTGAACAGAAGGTAATTTACTGTTGTCGCCTGTCAATTTTATCGTGTCAATGACGGGACTGATATGACTGGACAGTCGACAAACTTATAACACGCCAGAGAACGAGCTGTTTTTACTTTTAATACACGCAGTCGTGCCTGGTGACCGTTTCTAGACGTTTCTGCACTGAATAATTACGGCCCCAAGTAATTTTGGTGTACCTGTACCGTTCTCATCTCCGAAATTAATAGTACCAGTTTGACTATCGTGTTACTACAACAATTGTGATTGTCAATGTCAAGAAACCATTATTACAATGTCGATAAGCAAACTGTCATTGCACACAATGATTTATGGAATTGATACGCATGTACTATTATAGTCAGTGATCAAAGCAGTAGCAAAGTAAAATGTAGATAAAGGTCTGAAGGCAAATGTTCCGCATACAAATTTGATCTTGGCGGTTGAAAGAGTTTGTAAAAACGCCAGACTGTCATGTTTGTCTCTCGCTAAACTAAATGGTTATTAATGAATTTTGACAGTAAATTGTTTAACAAATAAAAGATGGCACTACGGTTCCTTTCGAAACGTGGTGTTGAAGAATTTTACACCATGATGAAGAAGATAAAAGTAAGTTTTTTTTGTTTTTTAATTCCTGATCGAAAGAGTGATCTGCAAAACAATGACAGCAACCTAAACGACTGGATAATATGTAGATATCGTTTTGCGATGACGAACCTATATCAAAAGCTGTCATTCGCAAACAGAGAAAGATAACCCATTTATTATAACATACCAGTATATTGATGGCGCAAATACAACGATCTGATTGGTCGAGACGCGAAGAGAACCGTGGTATATTAGCGATATAATGCATTTGGCATACGTGCGAGCTCTCAGCTTGAGCAAAAAAAGCGGTTTTTGACGTTACACGCTAAAATTTCAATATAATGTTATGATAAATTCAGTGTCAGAAATTAAGAGAAAATAGCTTCAGGTCGTAAGGCCCTGCACCAAGCAAAAGCTTCAGCTCCTCATAGAAAACTGCCAGTCCTCAGTAAATGCAGTTGTTAACGACCTATATCACCATCAAAGTCAACACTCTCTTCCACAAATATTATGCTTTTGAATGTTGTCATTTTAATTTTTCATGTCCTTGTATCAATAGAGTCAGCAAATATTCACTCAAAAGGACTATTATTCACAAAGATTGCAGAATAGTGTAAGTGAATTATCATGAATCACTCATCTACATTATGTGGAACCTGGAAAAGATTACAGCCCTCATCTTCCTCATTGTCATACGCATGCATGTATCAATGTTTCCACCATCGGTGGAGGGGCTACAGGACTAACGGGAGGATTTGACATTTTATTCTAACCATGTCAAATCCCAGACTCTCGGTCTATAAAATGATGTCAAACACCCAGGGACCGAAGAGTACAGGCTCATGCACTGGACTACATGTGGATGATGAAAGCGAGAAATTTTTTCTTTCGAATTCATGACTTTCTATTGGGAATGGTGTTCTCTACATGGCTGTGTACAATTGTACACTACACTAAGGCATGTGATATTGTGATTTGAAAATGGTGGTGAGCTGAAAATCACTCCTGAAATTAGCCATGCCCGTGGTAGAAAACTGAGTGAATAGCTTAGAACCCTGAAAACAGTCATGAGTAAGGGGAATGCATGAATAATATATATCTAATGTAAACATTGATCACAACGTCTAGTCTATTATAATGTAACACAGAGGGGAGAAATACCTGGTATGTATTTTTATACGCCGTATGGATTACTTTAAACATTTTTCAAACAATAGTTATGCCTAAATGTGGCCTCTGAAGCAGTCATGAAGGAACAGATGAAGTTATACTTTGAATTGAAAGGACAAGTCTCATAACTTTTTCTTGATTGTTTTTTCATACAAGCATTTTCATTCAAACTAGTACACGGTATACATATTAGATAAATTGGCATTGAGACAAAAACCTACGAGAACGGTGCTGTCGACAAACATATTTGGTTTTGAACATGGAGGTATTTCTTTTTACCTCTATGCTTTTGAACTACGACTACGCCCGATACAAGGACCAGATGCTACACGACAGCCCCAATGTGCTACATGAAGTCGAAAGTCAAGTTCACAAAACTTTCGATCAGAAATTATGCATTCATTTCCGCGAGACGTGACGTGTGCCGTTCATGTTTTCTGCAATTTCTATACGCTCGATCTCGATAGCAAAATGAGAGCGGCGTTTGCTATGCGTATTTTTTCAGTGAAATTTTGCTGCATTAGCATCAAAGTCATCTGGCAGCCATATTAGATCATATTGTTGAAATATTTTACGTGCAAATAAAAGATACAGTGTGTTTTTATTTGCCAAGTTGACATTAGTCAAAACATTTACTAGCTTTAGCCATAACATACAGGAGGCGAAATGCCCATCAGGTGCCCATCTTTGATTGTGTTGTGAAAAAAATTGGAAACTGCCAGTGAAATGCCAGTCAGGTGGCCATCTTGAATTGTATTATCATATATATAATAATGGAAAACAAAATGGCCAACTGGTAGCCATATATTGGATCTATCATAACGAAAATCGACATTCTCATGTATGACTATGGTCTATATGTCCTTGTACCAATTTTTAAAGAAATCAGTTGAGACATGTCTGAGTTAAGGCTCAAAACACATAAAAAATCCCACCAAAATGGCTGCTATGACAAAGATCTGTGCCCTTGTACCCAATTTGAAAGAAATCGGTTCAGCCATGCCTTACTTAGGGCTTAATTCACAAAAAAAATCGTAACAAAAAGGCTGCCTGGCGGCCATCTTGGATCATGTTACAACAAAAATCAATATGCATAATTATGTATAACATAAATGAATGCCCTTGTACCAAATTTGAAAGAAATCGGTTGAGACATGTGTCAGTTATGGCTGAAAATACCAAAAAATCGTAACAAATGGCCGTCTGGCGGCCATCTTTGATCGCATCACAAAACCAATCGACGTGCATCTTTACGGGGTAAGGTACTATCCTTGTGCAAAGTTTCAAAGAAATTGATCATGGCATGTCTGAGATATCTGCGTGAACGGATGGACTCACGGATGGACGGACGGACATGACCCAATTTAAAATCCCCCTGGACTTCATCCCTGGGGACTAAAAACTGTGTCACTGCATCCTTTTTGCAATATGAATACGATGAAAAACTAGATTTTTATTTTTCTTGGCCTTATACATGGGCGTCTATGGAGAACTGACTTATACATGGAAGTCTAGGAGAACTGCCTAACTGTCATCTAACACGGCCAAATTTGATTGCATTGTGAAACAAATTGAATTGCATCTGTATGGGGCAGGGTACTATCCTTGTGCAAAGTTTGAAAGAAATTGACCTGGGCATGTCTGGGATATCTGCGTGAACGGACACACGGACGCACGGACGGACGGACATGACCCAATCTGTAAGTCCCCCGGACTTCGTCTGTGGGGACTAATAAATCATACCCAGGGACGCCGGATATACCACGAGATTTTTACCAGTTCACTTCATATATGCACTCTCTATCGCTTGTGCATATATGTCGTTGAATGGTCAAAATCTCGTGGTATACCGTCGCTGGGTGCGCTTTATTGATGTTATGTAATGAACCTTGCTTGAAATGAGAAGCAAAACGTGAATGTGTGTGCAAGAAAATGGATTTTGGAATGTCACGGAAATGTTGATGCGCTATACATGGTGATCTATGGGGAAACTATGAATACTCTTTTTGCTGATACAAAAGTAGGTAAATATGTTTAATTATATACGCTTGATTATTGATATTATGGTACATGATTAGGCAAGGATGGTTACAAGTGGATGTGTGTGCAAGAAATTGGATTGTTGAATTTCACCGCAATGTTGATTCATTATGTTCATGGTATGAGGAAACTATGCAAAATATTTTTCTAATATAAAACATAAAACTAACAATATGTCTGTATTTATAGATGTTTGATAATTGATATATACTTTGCCCCAGCTCCCATATGATTTTGTCTTTTGTCTTTCATCCGTTTTAACTGTAGGAGACCACCTAATCTTCTATGCTTGCGAAGCTTCTCGATAATGTGTGACTATTTAAAAGAATAAATGTATTCGTCGGTAATTTCCTATTGAGGGAAATTTCACATTGACAATTGATGGCTTGGCCGTAAAATCAGCTACTGTTAAATGTGCCCCCTTTCCCTAGATAGGTTTATAAATAGCCAACGACATGCCACCGGGAGTTAATTAATTATTAATTATTATTATTATATTTCAATTCACATCGATCATATTATCTACAATGCCCATGAATATTTTGTGACTATGGCTTAGCAATCGTACGCAGTGTTCCGATGAAATTGAAAAAGATAATGATTGTTTTGCAAGGTACGACAGACTATAGTTCTTGTTTACAGGCAAGACGATGTTTTCAGATATAAAGAATGAAAATTTGACAGAACAGTTTAATCGATGCTATGAATGACTGAATAGAAGGACAGGTTTCCCGTCTAAATTATTGAAAGCAATATTTAACCATTGATGAAAGAGGTCATAACGTTACTAAGGATACTCCTTTGTCGTGGAACCATGATGGCTCATTGTAGAGAAAGTTGATAGTGATCAACATTTCGGTGATATTCCTAAATCAAATTTCTTGCACAAACATCCACTTGTAACCACCCTAGTCTAATCGAGTACATTAATATCAATAATAAAGCGTAAACGCAGAGATTTAGCTAGTTTTGTATGGGAAAAAATTATTCATAGTTTCCTCATAGACAAGATAGTGAAATGCCATAATCAAATTTCTTGCTCACACATGCACCGGTAACTACCCAAGTCTGATCAAGTACATTAATGTCTATAATCAAGAGTCTATAAATACACAGATTTAGCCAGTTTTGTATTTAAAATAAATTCTTCATAGCTTCTCATAGACTACTCATAATTATGTATGGAGGACCAAGCAACACTTTGATGAAATTCCAAAGTCAAATTTTTTCCCGTAACCCCATGCAAACCTTTATGAAATTTGACAATCATTGATTGTAAAATTTGACCCCCCCCCAAAAAAAAAAAAACAAACCACGGTTTTGCTAAAGTTAACCCCCTCTGAGTTCCACCGACCCCATCCCTGTAAAAACGAATGCTCCCTACGTCAGCAAGCTCATCTTTACACTGCTATCAAAATGGCTTCCACGGACGACTAAATGCTTAATCCAGTATCTAGGCTTGTTTATTTAACAATGTGTGAAGGCTTCTTTGCTTAACAATGTGAGAAACGAGTGAACTCTGGTATGGTATTTCAAACTTAAATGAAGAAATGCCCAACCATGTTTTGCTTCCTGCCAAAACACCAGAGAAGTAGCTGAGGTCCTTCTTTTATTGTACACGTATTCTTTGGTCCCGGCAAAGTTTGCAGCCATCTAAGTCTGTGTACAGTGCTTTGTGTACGTCCATTATGTTTACCTCAATTGTGATGGAGGGTAACATAATGAACGGAATGCTCATGGCAAGATATCCAACGAAATACTGATAAAAATCTTTCCGAAACAAATAAGTGAAGAAGTCATTGAAAACACCTCCATTTCCATGCACGATAAATTGTTGAGTTAAAGTAATTGAATTGATATCCCACCAAATACTGAGAAAAAATCTTTCCGAAACAAATATTAATCGAATACAAAAGAAATGAGAACATAAATGACAAATCAGTGAAGGCAAGACTGAACAAACAGACAAACAGCAACGACGAGGTAATAACGTCTTTAACAAAGCTTAAACAAGTCAGAACATGTTTATTCTACCAACATTGCTAGATGAACAAAGCAACCAAACATGAACGAAACATGAATTCAAGCGACTGATGAAGGAACTAACAAAAGCTTCCGAAACGAAAGCGTCAAAGGATGACTGTGTCTTAGACATAACTGATCAGGCCTAGGCTTCGTCTCGCAAGGGCTAATTTTTGACATCCAAAAGCCGACACAACATTAACATACTACTCTTAAATAGTCAATAAACAAGTACACAATCTGACCATACCACAGGACATAAACCTCACAACTCCCAACATAATTTCATAGCCGATGTCCTAGCTGCATCCCCTAGTTCCCTAATTAACTCACGTGTTCACACACGTGATCTTATGTAGCTGCGATATCTGTGTCTATATATATGTCTTTCTGTCTGTCTGTCTTTCTGTCTGTCTGTTGGCCCGATATGTCAAGAACGGCGTATCAGATCAAATATTGTACATAGATTCTGTTTGGGAATGGCAAAAACGGATCAGTTTTTTGGCTTGCATAGTTCATGCTCATTTGCATAATTATGGTTCCAGAAAAAACAGACATACAATGAGAACGACTGCACAAAATTGGATAAGATTTGCAACTAATATTAATCACACAAGCATTTGTCTGCCATAAACGATATAAACGTGACATGAAAGTCAATTGTTTATTTGCATATTTGATGAACTTTCGTAATTAGGGATATATATCTGAATTAAATTAATCAAAATTGACGAAACTTGGTATGTACATTGAGTATACAATGATACAGCAATATTGAAAGTCATTGAGAATTTTTTACTTTAGCTTCATCTTAATTTGCATATTTAATGAACTTTCGTGATTAGGGTTAGAGAGATAGATAAGTTGATTTGTACATTTTTGCCGAAGGCCATCAGTACTAAAATAATGTATTTCTGTCTCAGTTCATTATAAAGAGGACAGAAAAGCAGTGAAAAATGTTATCTTTATTGTTAATAGTGTAAACCTTGAGTTTTGTGGCATAAAAATAATCTACCAGGTTTCCTTTAACTGTTTTTTCAAAGCTATTTTTCAAATTTGCACTATGTAAATTTAGAACTTCTGCACATATTTTGAAAATTGAATCCGTACGCAAGAATAATATTCTAAGGGATTTAAGAATATGTGAAATGTGTGAAGGTGACCACATCGAAAACGAGTTTCACCTTTTACTTACCTGTCCACTGTATAATGAGCAGAGAAAGAAATACATTCTTCAATATTACTTTAATCAACCTCTTGTACATAAGTTCAAGATGCTCTTATTCGGGTTATATATCTTGACTGACCGGACCAAAGTTGACGAAACTTGCTATATACATTGAAGAAACTATAATACTGCATAATTAAAATTCATTAGGTATTTTTACTACAGCCAATTTGCAATTTGCATATTTAATAAACTTACCTAATTAGGGATATATACCCGGATGAACTTGATCAAAGTTGCCAAAAATTTTATATAAATTGAAGATAATAGATTAAACAATATTGAAACCCATTTAGCATTTTGACTCCAGTCAATTCCTAATTTGAATATTAATGAACTTTCCTAATTAGAGTTATATATCTTGATTACTGTGCCAAAGTTGATTAAAGGTGCTATGTACATGGAAGACAGTATGATTCAACATTATTAATAGTCATTTAGCATTTTACTTCTCAGCTGATCACTCATTTTCGTATTGAATGAACTTTCAAAACTCATGGATTGGAATCATCAAAGTTAACGAAACTTGCTATGCATATTTGAGGTACACTGATATGACAATCATAAAAGTTGTTTTAGTATTCCTAGATAAACTTGTTACTAATTTGCATATTTAACGAACTTTCCTCATTAGGAATATATATCTGGATTGACATGACTTAAGTTGACAAAACTTGCAATTTTCATATTCAGCTAATTTTTCAACTTACAGATTTAAGACAGGAAGGACCCTGAATAGAGTTTATGAAACTTGCCATGTACATTGATGAGAACATTATCTTGTATAAGTGAAAGGTGCTTTGCATTTTCATTTCAGCTAATTTATAATTTGTACATCTAATGACCTTTCACACTTTGGCATTTATAGCTTGAAGGACATGACAAAAAGTAATTACACTTGTTATATTCAGTGTAATACAAACACAACCCGTCAATTTAGTGTTTGTATTACAGCTTATAACATGATATACTTAATGATCTGTGGTGAATATTGTTCATGATGTTGATCACAACACTTTCAATAAAGTTGCAAGCATCTGGCTAACGTTTACATTCACAGATAACTGCAATTTAATTTAAAACATGTGACCATTTTCAGTTCATATCTGGTTTTTCTTCCTAACGTGTTACATTTTCCTGTGTTTCGCTAAACTGCTAATGAGGCTTTTAATTACAGTGGTGTTTTCCAAGTCACCTACCCAATTATTTCAAACGGAGGATCAAGATGGTCAGCAAAGACAATGTTGATCAACCAGGTTCAAAAACCTGGGAAAACGTACTTAAAGAACTCGTTCGATAAGTTAATGAGATAAATATTGAAAACAGTTAGATTGAGAGAGTTGTGACTGTTCCAACCTGTTCAGATTCTGTGCTGGGAAAAATTTGAATGACCTGGTCATCTCCTGATTCTTCAAAAAACAAACATCTCAGACATTGTCTACATACAGCATCAATCATTGTCACCAATATCTATGTCGCTCCACCAAGGAGACATTAGTGGTCGCAAAACACTCAAGGCTCTCAACAACTGGCATCGATGTGTATCCTGGGAATCGTAGCTCCCGGGTCCCCCAGAGCTTGTTTCTAGCGAAGTCAGGCAGTATTGGCTCTCCAGTCAATGGAAAAATCTCTGTTTATTTACGTTTGAAATTTAACTCCTTAAACTTTTACTATTAAAAAAGTTTCTGTTTATAAAACGTATCAAATCCATAAGCTTACTTACTGTAAAATCCTATCAACAACTATCACTAATTTTTACAATCTATCAGTCGAGAGAGTTGGAAGACAATTTCAAAATAAAACTGAAGCGACAGAAAAAAACATATGGAATTTCAGACGCGGAGACCTATCTTTTTCCTACAAAACTCGTCATAGCATTTCTAATTGTAGATGCAAAACCTTAATATTTTGTTTTGTTTGCTTTCTTAAAGGCTTTGGTCTCAAATGTTCAATTTGCTGCTTATTTTCTATATCAAGTTTAATTGTATTACCCTCACTAGTATCGGGCAATTGATCAATTGTCGGATACCAAGGAAAAGTGTTTGTTTCTGAGTGTTTTGCGTGTAAAGTTGTCTGTGCCATATTTTATGTTTCTTGTTTGTTTGTTTGCTCGTGTTCTATTGCATATAGTGTTTTGGCAGTTAATGTCATGGCGAGACGAAACCGGATCGGTTACATCTGGGACAAAATGATCCTTTGAAGCTTCCGTTCGAAACCCAGGAATCAGCCGCTTGAGTTTATGTAATATGTTTTTTGTTTCGTGTTTAATTGTTGTACATTTCTAACAGTATTGTCGGAATGTCTTTGTTTCAATTTGATGTTGCTTGTGTTGAAGGCGTTGTCATTACGTCTTTAGAGTTCGTTTGTTTGTTTGTGAAGTCTTGCCTTCACTTATGTATCTTTTATGAGTCAATCAAGTAGTTGATGTGCAGACACTTTCCCTTTATTTCACCTAGTGGGTGGGAAATGCCCAAAGTTTGAATCAGACGCATTGCAAATGAAACTTATTGTATTTGACTCAACACCTCCCCCGAAATAAAGTGACGAAATCATGATTTAAACTCGGCTGAAGCTAGCAGCCAAAACCTAGCAGCCAAAACTATGGTGTGGAAGCTAGCAGCCAAAACTTGCAAGTCACTTTCCTCCTATATTTTGAAGTCAAGTGGACATCAATCTAACATACAAGGTTCTTTATACATGTATCAACACAAACACATCATTTACTAATTAATTTCTTTGCATAAATTATCTCCATTCTAATTAGCACCTGGTATCCCAGCTAGCCTATGGCTATAAAGCACAATGCATTGTCTGCTGGAATGAAAGAAAGAGTGTGCACCCATTACACCTAGCATGTCTTACACATATACATCCATACTAACAAACTACACTTGTCTCATTTCTTAATTAATTTCTTTGCATAAATTATCTCAGCTTTAATTATCACCTATATGCTAGCCTATGGCCATAGACCAGAATGCATTGTCTCCTGGAGTCAAAGAAAGAGTGTGCACCCATTACACCTAGCATGTCTTACTCATATACATCCATACTAACAAACTTCACTGCTCTCATTTCTTAATCAATTTCTTTGCATAAATTATCTCCAATTAATTAACATATATTATGCTTAAACCTATGGCCATAGAGCAGAATATAGTGTCTGCCTGAATGAAAGAAAGAGTGTGCACCCATTACACCTAGCATGTCTTACACATATACATCCATACTAACAAACTACACTGCTCTTATTTCTTAATTAATTTCTTTGCATAAATTATCTCCAATTAATTAACATATACATGCCAACCTATGGCTATAGAGCACAATGCATTGTCTGCTGGAATGAAAGAAAGAGTGTGCATCTATTAAACCTAGCATGTCTTACTCATATACATCCATACTAACAAACTAAATTTGTCTCATTTCTTAATTAATTTCTTTGCATAAATTATCTCAGCTTTAATTATCACCTATATGCTAACCTACAGCAGAATATAGTGTCTGCCTGAATGAAAGAAAGAGTGTGCACCCATTACACCTAGCATGTCTTACTCATATACATCCATACTAACAAACTACATTTGTCTCATTTCTTAATTAATTTCTTTGCATAAATTATCTCAGCTTTAATTATCACCTATATGCTAACCTATGGCCATACAGCAGAATATAGTGTCTGCCTGAATGAAAGAAAGAGTGTGTGCACCCATTACACCTAGCATGTCTTACACATATACATCCATAAAAACAAACTTCACTGCTCTCATTTCTTAATTAATTTCTTTGCATAAATTATCTTCAATTAATTAACATATATTTGCTAACCTATGGCCATAGAGCAGAATATAGTGTCTGCCTGAATGAAAGAAAGAGTGTGCACCCATTACACCTAGCATGTCTTACACATATACATCCATACTAACAAACTTCACTGCTCTCATTTCTTAATTAATTTCTTTGCATAAATTATCTCCAATTAATTAACATATACCGGTATATGCTAACCTATGGCCATAGAGCAGAATATAGTGTCTGCCTGAATGAAAGAAAGAGTGTGCACCCATTTCACCTAGGCTGTCTTACACATATACATCCATACTAACAAACTATACTTGTCTCATTTCTTAATTAATTTCTTTGCATAAATTATCTCAGCTTTAATTATCACCTATATGCTAGCCTATGGCCATAGAGCAGAATGCATTGTCTCCTGGAATGAAAGAAAGAGTGTGCACCCATTACACCTAGCATGTCTTACACATATACATCCATACTAACAAACTATACTTGTCTCATTTCTTAATTAATTTCTTTGCATAAATTATCTCAGCTTTAATTATCACCTATATGCTAGCCTATGGCCATAGAGCAGAATGCATTGTCTCCTGGAGTCAAAGAAAGAGTGTGCATCCATTACACCTAGCATGTCTTACACATATACATCCATACTAACAAACTTCACTGCTCTCATTTCTTAATTAATTTCTTTGCATAAATTATCTCAGCTTTAATTATCACCTATATGCTAGCCTATGGCCATAGAGCAGAATGCATTGTCTCCTGGAGTCAAAGAAAGAGTGTGCATCCATTTCACCTAGCATGTCTTACACATATACATCCATACTAACAAACTTCACTGCTCTCATTTCTTAATTAATTTCTTTGCATAAATTATCTCCAATTAATTAACATATACATGCCAACCTATGGCTATAGAGCACAATGCATTGTCTGCTGGAATGAAAGAAAGAGTGTGCATCCATTACACCTAGCATGTCTTACTCATATACATCCATACTAACAAACTACATTTGTCTCATTTCTTAATTAATTTCTTTGCATAAATTATCTCAGCTTTAATTATCACCTATATGCTAACCTACAGCAGAATATAGTGTCTGCCTGAATGAAAGAAAGAGTGTGCACCCATTACACCTAGCATGTCTTACACATATAGATCCATACTAACAAACTTCACTGCTCTCATTTCTTAATTAATTTCTTTGCATAAATTATCTTCAATTAATTAACATATATATGCTAACCTATGGCCATAAGCAGAATACAGTGTCTGCCTGAATGAAAGAAAGAGTGTGCACCCATTACACCCAGCATGTCTTACACATATACATCCATACTAACAAACGTCACTGCTCTCATTTCTTAATTAATTTCTTTGCATAAATTATCTCCAATTAATTAACATATACCGGTATATGCTAACCTATGGCCATAGAGCAGAATATAGTGTCTGCCTGAATGAAAGAAAGAGTGTGCACCCATTTCACCTAGGCTGTCTTACACATATACATCCATACTAACAAACTATACTTGTCTCATTTCTTAATTAATTTCTTTGCATAAATTATCTCAGCTTTAATTATCACCTATATGCTAGCCTATGGCCATAGAGCAGAATGCATTGTCTCCTGGAATCAAAGAAAGAGTGTGCATCCATTTCACCTAGCATGTCTTACTCATATACATCCATACTAACAAACTACACTTGTCTCATTTCTTAATTAATTTCTTTGCATAAATTATCTCAGCTTTAATTATCACCTATATGCTGGCGTATGGCCATAGAGCAGAATGCATTGTCTCCTGGAATCAAAGAAAGAGTGTGCACCCATTACACCTAGCATGTCTTACACATATACATCCATACTAACAAACTATACTTGTCTCATTTCTTAATTAATTTCTTTGCATAAATTATCTCAGCTTTAATTATCACCTATATGCTAGCCTATGGCCATAGAGCAGAATGCATTGTCTGCTGGAATGAAAGAAAGAGTGTGCATCCATTACACCTAGCATGTCTTACACATATACATCCATACTAACAAACTACACTTGTCTCATTTCTTAATTAATTTCTTTGCATAAATTATCTCAGCTTTAATTATCACCTATATGCTAGCCTATGGCCATAGAGCAGAATGCATTGTCTCCTGGAGTCAAAGAAAGAGTGTGCATCCATTTCACCTAGCATGTCTTACACATATACATCCATACTAACAAACTACACTTGTCTCATTTCTTAATTAATTTCTTTGCATAAATTATCTCCAATTAATATATATATGCTAACCTATGGCCATACAGCAGAGTGCATTGTCTGCTGGAATGAAAGAAAGAGTGTGCATCCATTTCACCTAGCATGTCTTACACATATACATCCATACTAACAAACTTCACTGCTCTTGTTTCTTAATTAATTTCTTTGCATAAATTATCTCCAATTAATGAACATATACATGCCAACCTATGGCTATAGAGCACAATGCATTGTCTACTGGAATGAAAGAAAGAGTGTGCATCTATTAAACCTAGCATGTCTTACTCATATACATTCATACTAACAAACTAAATTTGTCTCATTTCTTAATTAATTTCTTTGCATAAATTATCTCCTATTAATTAACATATATATGCCAACCTATGGCTATACAACAGAGTGCATTGTCTGTTTGAATAAAAGAAAGAGTGTGCATCCATTTCACCAAGCATGTCTTACTCATATACATCCATTCTAACAAACTTCACTTGTCTCATTTCTTAATTAATTTCTTTGCATAAATATCTCTTATTAATACATATATATGTCAACCTATGGCTATACAATGCATTGTCTGTTTGAATGAAAGAAAGAGTGTGCATCCATTTCACCTAGCATGTCTTACTAATATACATCCATACTAACAAACAACTTTTGTCTCATTTCTTAATTAATTTCTTTGCATAAATTATCTCCAATTAATTAATATATATATGCTAACCTATGGCTATACAGCAGAGTGCATTGTCTGCTGGAATGAAAGAAAGAGTGTGCATCCATTTCACCTAGCATGTCTTACACATATACATCCATACTAACAAACTTCACTGCTCTTATTTCTTAATTAATTTCTTTGCATAAATTATCTCCAATTAATGAACATATACATGCCAACCTATGGCTATAGAGCACAATGCATTGTCTACTGGAATGAAAGAAAGAGTGTGCATCTATTAAACCTAGCATGTCTTACTCATATACATTCATACTAACAAACTAAATTTGTCTCATTTCTTAATTAATTTCTTTGCATAAATTATCTCCTATTAATTAACATATATATGCCAACCTATGGCTATACAGCAGAGGCATTGTCTGTTTGAATAAAAGAAAGAGTGTGCATCCATTTCACCAAGCATGTCTTACTCATATACATCCATTCTAACAAACTTCACTTGTCTCATTTCTTAATTAATTTCTTTGCATAAATTATCTCTTATTAATACATATATATATCAACCTATGGCTATACAATGCATTGTCTGTTTGAATGAAAGAAAGAGTGTGCATCCATTTCACCTAGCATGTCTTACTAATATACATCCATACTAACAAACAACTTTTGTCTCATTTCTTAATTAATTTCTTTGCATAAATTATCTCCAATTAATTAATATATATATGCTAACCTATGGCTATACAGCAGAGTGCATTGTCTGCTGGAATGAAAGAAAGAGTGTGCATCTATTTCACCTAGCCTGTCTTACACATAGACATCCATATTCAGAACTAATACTTGTCTCATTTCTTAATTATTTCCCTTGCATAAATTGTCTCTAATTTAATTATCACCTATATGCTGGCCTGTGATACAGGAGAATGTATTGTCTGCTGGAAAGAAAGAAAGAGAGTGCATCCATTTCACCTACTAACGTCTTACAGATATACATCTATACTAACCAATAAGGCTTCTTGCATTTCTTAATTAATTTCTTTACATAAATCATCTCCATTAACTACCACATAATCGCTAGCCTATGGCTATACATAGTATGCAGTGTCTGCTGGAAAGATAGAGTGTGCATCCTTTATACTTAGCCTGTCCTGTGTCTTTAGATCTATACTAACAAACTTAACAGCAGACTATGCACTCTGTTCTACAGCCATAAACTAGCATATACGTCCCAATTATAATAGATATAATTTATGCAAAGAAATTATTTAAGAAATGGAAGAAGAGTAATCTCTTAGTATAGATGTATATGTATAAGACTGGGTAGGTGAAATGGATGCACACTCTTTCTTTCATTCCAGCAGACAGTGCATTCTGTTTCAAGCCAGTATACAGATGCTAATTACAATAAAGATAATTTACGCAAAAAAATTAATTAAGACTTGAGGTATATGAAGTCTGTAAGTATGCAGACCATGCATTCACTTCTACAGCAATTAGCCAGCATGCACATGCTCATTATAATAGAGATAATTTATGCAAGAAATTAATTAAGAAATGAGACAAGTGTGGTTTGTTAGTATGGATGTGTATGTGTAAGACATGCTAGGTGTAATAGGTGCACATTCTTTCTTTCATTCCAGCAGACAATGCGTGTGCTGTATAGCCATAGGTTGGCATATATATGTTAATTAATGGGAGATAGTTTATGCAAAGAAATTAATTAAGAAATGAGACGAGTGTAGTTGTTGTTAGTATAGATGTATATGAGTAAGACATGCTAGGTGAAATGGATGCACACTCTTTCTTTCATTCTAGCAGACAATGCACTCTGCTGTATAGCCATAGGTTAGCATATAAGTGATAATTAATGGGAGATAATTTATGCAAAGAAATTAATTAAGGGATGAGATAAGTGTGGTTTGTAAGTATGTGTGTATATGTGTAAGACATGCTAGGTGAAATGGATGCACACTCTTTCTTTCATTAAGGCAGACACTATATTCTGCTGTATGGCCATAGGCCAGCATATAGGTGATAATTAAAGCAGAGATAATTTATGCAAAGAAATTAATTAAGAAATGAGACCAGTGAAGTTTGTTAGTATGGATGTATATGAGTAAAACAGCCTAGGTGAAATGGATGCACACTCTTTCTTTGACTCCAGGAGACAATGCATTCTGGTCTATGGCCATAGGCTAGCATATAGGTGATAATTAAAGCTGAGATAATTTATGCAAAGAAATTAATTAAGAAATGAGACAAGTGTGGTTTGTCAGTATGGATGTATATGTGTAAGACATGCTAGGTGTAATAGGTGCACACTCTTTCTTTCATTCCAGCAGACAATGCGTAGTGCTGTATAGTCATAGGTTAGCATATATATGTTCATTAATTGGAGATAATTTATGCAAATAAATTAATTAAGAAATGAGACAAGTGTAGTTTGTTAGTATAGATTTATGTGTAAGACATGCTAGGTGAAATGGATGCACACCCTTTCTTTCATTAAGGCAGACACTATTTTCTGCTGTTTGGCCATAGGCCAGCATATAGGTGATAATTAAAGCAGAGATACTTTATGCAAAGAAATTAATTAAGAAATGACACCAGTGAAGTTTGTTAGTATGGATATATATGTGTAAGACATGCTAGGTGAAATGGATGCACACTCTTTCTTTCATTAAGGCAGACACTATATTCTGCTGTATGGCCATAGGCCAGCATATAGGTGATAATTAAAGCAGAGATAATTTATGCAAAGAAATTAATTAAGAAATGAGACCAGTGAAGTTTGTTAGTATGGATGTATATGAGTAAAACAGCCTAGGTGAAATGGATGCACACTCTTTCTTTGACTCCAGGAGACAATGCATTCTGTTCTATGGCCATAGGCTAGCATATAGGTGATAATTAAAGCTGAGATAATTTATGCAAAGAAATTAATTAAGAAATGAGACAAGTGTGGTTTGTCAGTATGGATGTATGTGTAAGACATGCTAGGTGTAATAGGTGCACACTCTTTCTTTCATTCCAGCAGACAATGCGTAGTGCTGTATAGTCATAGGTTAGCATATATATGTTCATTAATTGGAGATAATTTATGCAAATAAATTAATTAAGAAATGAGACAAGTGTAGTTTGTTAGTATAGATTTATGTGTAAGACATGCTAGGTGAAATGGATGCACACCCTTTCTTTCATTAAGGCAGACACTATTTTCTGCTGTTTGGCCATAGGCCAGCATATAGGTGATAATTAAAGCAGAGTACTTTATGCAAAGAAATTAATTAAGAAATGACACCAGTGAAGTTTGTTAGTATGGATATATATGTGTAAGACATGCTAGGTGAAATGGATGCACACTCTTTCTTTGACTCCAGGAGACGATGCATTCTCCTGTATGGCTTAAGCGAATATAGGTGATAATGAAAACAGAGAGAATTTATGCAAAGAAATTAATTAAGAATGAGACAAGTGTAGATTGTTAGTATATATGTATATGAGCAAGAAATGCTAGGTGAAATGGATGCACACGCTTTCTTTTATTCAAACAGACACTATATTCTGCTGTATGGCCATAGGCTAACATATAGGTGATAATGAAAGCAGAGATAATTTATGCAAAGAAATTAATTAAGAAATGAGACAAGTGTACTTTGTTAGTATGGATGTATATGAGTAAGACATGCTAGGTGAAATGGATGCACACTCTTTCTTTCATTCAGACAGACACTATATTCTGCTGTATAGCCAAAGGTTAGCATAGAGGTGATAATTAAAGCAGAGATAATTTATGCAAAGAAATTAATTAAGAAATGAGACAAGTGTGGTTTGTCAGTATGGATGTATATGTGTAAGACATGCTAGGTGTAATAGGTGCACACTTTTTCTTTCATTCCAGCAGACAATGTTTTGTGCTGTATAGTCATAGGTTAGCATATATATGTTAATTAATTGGAGATAATTTATGCAAAGAAATTAATTAAGAAATGAGACAAGTATAGTTTGTTAGTATAGATTTATATGTGTAAGACATGCTAGGTGAAATGGATGCACACCCTTTCTTTCATTAAGGCAGACACTATATTCTGCTGTATGGCCATAGGCCAGCATATAGGTGATAATTAAAGCAGAGATAATTTATGCAAAGAAATTAATTAAGAAATGACACCAGTGAAGTTTGTGAGTATGGATGTATATGAGTAAGACATGCTAGGTGAAATGGATGCACACTCTTTCTTTGACTCCAGGAGACGATGCATTCTCCTGTATGGCTTAGGCTAGCATATAGGTGATAATGAAAACAGAGATAATTATGCAAAGAAATTAATTAAGAAATGAGACAAGTGTAGATTGTTAGTATAGATGTATATGAGTAATAAATGCTAGGTGAAATGGATGCACACTCTTTCTTTTATTCAAACAGACACTATATTCTGCTGTATGGCCATAGGCTAACATATAGGTGATAATTAAAGCAGAGATAATTTATGCAAAGAAATTAATTTAGAAATGAGACAAGTGTACTTTGTCAGTATGGATGTATATGAGTAAGACATGCTAGGTGAAATGGATGCACACTCTTTCATTTATTCAGGCAGACACTATATTCTGCTATATGGCCATTGTATAGGCTAGCATATAGGTGATAAGTAATTGGAGATAATTCATGCAGAGATATTAATTAAGAAATTACACAAGTGTAGATTGTTAATATAGATGTATATGAGGAAGACATGCTAGGTGAAATGGATGCACACTCTTTCTTTCATTCTAGCAGACAATGCACTCTGCTGTATAGCCATAGGTTAGTATATAGATGATAATTAAAGCAGAGATAATTTATGCAAAGAAATTAATTAAGAAATGAGACAAGTGTAGTTTGTTAGTATGGATGTATATGTGTAAGACATGCTAGGTGAAATGGATGCACACTCTTTCTTTCATTCAGGCAGACACTATATTCTGCTGTATGGCCATAGGCTAGCATATAGGTGATAATTAAAGCAGAGATAATTTATGCAAAGAAATTAATTAAGAAATGAGAGAAGTGAAGTTTGTTAGTATGGATGTATATGTGTAAGACATGCTAGGTGAAATGGATGCACACTCTTTCTTTGACTCCAGGAGACAATGCATTCTGCTCTATGGCCATAGGCTAGCATATAGGTGATAATTAAAGCAGAGATAATTTATGCAAAGAAATTAATTAAGAAATGAGACAAGTGTAGATTGTAAGTATAGATGTATATGAGGAAGACATGCCAGGTGAAATGGATGCACACTCTTTCTTTCATTCTAGCAGACAATGCACTCTGCTGTATAGCCATAGGCTAACATATAGGTGATAATTAAAGCAGAGATAATTTATGCATATAAATTAATTAAGAAATGAGACAAGTGTAATTTGTTAGTATGGATGTATATGAGTAAGACATGCTAGGTGAAATGGATGCACACTCTTTCTTTCATTCAGGCAGACACTATATTCTGCTATATGGCCATAGGCTAGCATATAGGTGATAATTAATTTGAGATAATTCATGCAAAGAAATTAATTAAGAAATGAGACAAGTGTAGATTGTTGGTATAGATGTATATGAGGAAGACATGCTAGGTGAAATGGATGCACACTCTTTCTTTCATTCTAGCAGACAATGCACTCCGCTATATAGCCATAGGTTAGCATATAGGTGATAATTAAAGCAGAGATAATTTATGCAAAGAAATTAATTTTGAAATGAGACAAGTGTACTTTGTTAGTATGGATGTATATGTGTAAGACATGCTAGGTCAAATGGATGCACACTCTTTCTTTCATTAAGACAGACACTATATTCTGCTATATGGCCATAGGCTAGCATATAGGTGATAATTAATTGGAGATAATTTATGCAAAGAAATTAATTAAGAAATGAGATCAGTGAAGTTTGTTAGTATGGATGTATATGTGTAAGACATGCTAGGTGGAATGGATGCACACTCTTTCTTTGACTCCAGGAGACAATGCATTCTGCTCTATGGCCATAGGCTAGCATATAGGTGATAATGAAAGCAGAGATAATTTATGCAAAGAAATTAATTAAGAAATTAGACAAGTGTAGTTTGTTAGTATAGATGTATATGAGGAAGACATGCTAGGTGAAATGGATGCACACTCTTTCTTTCATTCTAGCAGACAATGCACTCTGCTGTATGGCCATAGGTTAGCATATAGGTGATAATTAATTGGAGATAATTTATGCAAAGAAATTAATTAAGAAATGAGATAAATGTAGTTTGTTAGTATGGATGTATATGTGTAAGACATGCTAGGTTAAATGGATGCACACTCTTTCTTTCATTCAAGCAGACAATGCATTGTGCTTTATTGCCATAGGCTAGCTGGGATACCAGATGCTAATTAGAATGGAGATAATTTATGCAAAGAAATTAATTAGTAAATGATGTGTTTGTGTTGATACATGTGCAAAGAGCCTTGTAAGTTTGATTGATGTGCACATGACTTCAAAATATAGGAGGAAAGTGACTTGCAAGTTTTGGCTGCTAGCTTCCACACCATAGTTTTGGCTGCTAGGTTTTGGCTGCTAGCTTCAGCCGAGTTGATTTAAACCACCTCTATTGCATGCACGATAAATTGTTGAGTAAAAGTGATTGAATTCAAGACTGAAGCTTAATAAGACAATGTATCATGAATGACTCTGGTACGGTGAGTACTTATCAAGAAACTAATGGAATTTTTTTCAGTTAAGGGTATCTATCTGTAAATGTGACAGTCACCAGTAGAAATCGAATATTATGTCACTTGTTCCAAACGGAGATATAGCGCACTGAACATTCGTATGCGTACGTACGCGTGTACGCTGTACGTAAGCACATGTCTACCTACGCTGGGATGGTAGATGATCAAATCGCAAGTAGTCCTTGCTTCCGTTGTTGAGATAATTTCAAAAATGTCAAAAAATGTAGCATTAGTATGTTTTGAACGTTAATAAAATATGGAAAGTAAAGGACCAACGTAAGTAAGGAGAAGTTCCGCATTGCACGTAGTTGAAACAAGCAGAGGTCGTAGTTCAGGTCATGTCATTATGTGCCCCGGAAGTTTTACATGATGTCAACATTCAGTCATGGACCTCGAGTCATTGGACATGTACGGAATTGGAATGGCATGGCCTTATGGAAGTTATGGCATGGACATGGCTCTTCCTTAGTGAAGGCTGAATAGGTACGTATATTTAATCAGCTAATAGTAATTTGCAACCGCCAACAATAAAATGAAAACAAGACCGGGTGAAATTCAGCTAGCCTTTGCTGAAACACGTTCTCGATATGTTCGATTCACGTATTGATTTTGTGACAGCTGAGCCACTTTCCAAGATCAGTCGCCGTCAAACACATGTAATCATGTCTCTTGCGGAACACAAATTCAATGTTGTTGACTTCAAGAAGAAAATGAGCGAGATTAGTCTGAGTTTTCGCGTCATGGTCATATAGCTATCGAACCCACATGTTCAAAACAAAGGAAGGTGACAGCAATATTAAACACATTCACTCGGCTCGGATTTTTTTGTGTACATGTAATATGTGAAGACGTCCTAAATCATGTTTAAAACTGGTTTAAAGCTTGTTTAGGCTGCTATCGTTATGAATTATTTTCTCAGTCTGTCGCATACCTAGCTATGAAATTCATAACTTTGAAAATAGACTGATTTCACTTCATTTTGACGACATGCCGACTCGGCGCATGGCGCCCCCTTGACTACTCGCTTGGATGATTGACATTCGATGCGTGTCGACCCAATTTATTTTCGATAATTTGTATCACTAAGTGTTTTCGTTTAGGTTAGCATGTGCTTTCTTTCAAGGTAGATAATGGTTGCCATGGGATGATCCAGTCCGAGAGTATAAACAGACCAGCTTGCAGTTTGTGTTGTCAAAATTATGCTGACGTGTTTGAACAGACCCATCACTGCAGTCTAATAACGTGAGTATACTTGTCTGTGTTTGTACAGCTGATAATATTATTGGGGGCTAGAGTTTTGTTTCAACTAGTAGTAGTACTGCTCATTATTCAGACTTAAAAAAAATCTGTTTATATTGCCTTGGCACTCAGTTCATAAAGATGGCCTGGGTTTATTTGTATGTTGTTTGCAGTAATTCATAAAAAGCGACTTGATCAGAAAGTGAACTAAAATAATAGAAAGATTTTGAAACACTAAAAATGTAAAATCAATTATGTCACTGTTTGTTTTGATAACTGGCATGCAGGTAAGTTCTGTTGTGGTAGAGCATGTGTTCAGATTTTCTGTGGATGATGCAAATATTAGATGATTTTGATCGTGTTTCTTTTTTTTACTGTCATAAAACCTTGTTCAAGATTTCTACTTTATGAATTGATTGACTGAATTCTAGAACATTTATGCCCTGCTTGGACTTACAACAGTAATTTGATAGCTAGCTGAATTACTGTACAATTACTTTGTCACTTTAGATCAATCTTGACAGTTGTAGCATGCTAGCAGGCTACACCTACCTATTTTGCTTAGAAAATTCTCCTTAAGATTTGATTGCAAACCTTTGACTGTTCTTAAATCCTAAAAACTTATTGTTATTTACTAATCAATTTTCTTTTCATTCTTTCAGGTTCTAGTGCCATGTGTATAAATTGAAATTAATTGTTCTGATGCCAACATAGTTTTCCATAGCTGCCTAAAGTCCTTACTGTCCACATTTAAAGTAAGTGTCATTGTTGTATATAAATATCATGTCACAAAGTCTGCATTGTTGATTATATACCAGAATTTCCTGTCAGATGGTAATAAAATATGATGTAGAAAATATATTTCAAGTTATTTTTGACATAGCAGACCATTTTTAGCAAATATTTCCAATATGAGCCACACTGAAAAGGTTATGCTGCCAAAAGAAAAGACCTTTGCACTTGGTATCTGGTGTTATGCTGTGTATCTCCTCCACATATCTGTAGTATTTAGTATTATCATAATTGTGAGTTAACACGGACCCGGAATGGCCTGCCATACACCTTGGGCTCCAAAATACATATCAGGGCCATAAATATTATTTGTACTGTGTGTGTTAATCCAATGCATCTTTGGATCATGGTTCCAACACAATGACAGGTGCAAGCACAGAACCTTTTACTTGATGTTTACACTTCAGCAGTGTAATTTCATTCAGGAGATTTGTGTGGTATATTGAATGATACCAGACATTTGGTAAACAGATTTATACACCCGGACAATACTTATATTACACAGAGTCAAATTGGACACAATTCCAGATCAGCATTTCTGTATCATCTTGTGATTGAAGCTCTCACTGTACATAATGTTTATTTGAAGAGATGTCAACTAACTGAACCAACACTAGCTAATGAAATGATCAACTTAGGCAGCTAATCATTGCATACTTTATTTGTCAGTTTGATATTTCCAAGACAGCTGAAAAAAAATGATTTTATTTTGTTCTTATATTTCAGTATGTCACAAGAGGAATCCCAGTGCTCCAGCTACAAGAGTTCACAAGACTCAGACTTTTCTCCATCTGCAAGAGAAATCAGAAGTGAGAATCAGTTAGAAAATTATTTGGAAGGATTTGCAAGAGGGGCATACATGTTAAAACCACAGCTTTCCAGACATTTACAAGAACTTGATAGAAATGAAAAGGCTCTAAGATATCCATGTAGTAAGTGTTCCCCCATTCTCAACAGTGCTAAGGAGAGTTTCACATCCATTATACATCCTGCTGATCAACTCCTTAAACGCCGAGCATGTTACCCACATCCCAAGAAGAGACAAAAGCATCATCGAAACATCAGCAAAGAAAATGACTGGCTCCTCGAAAATGTGTTTGATGTACTTGGGAATTATCAGTTTTGTCAACCATGCGTAGTTCAAGTTTTAGGAGTAGGTTCTGAAAGATTAGCAAAGTTACGAGAAGTTAAAAGAAATCTACAACAGGAACCACAAAAATAATCACCAAGCAAGAAGTTGTCAATCGAGACTTGAAAAGACTGTCATAATGCCACGTGCAGTCCAAGAAACCTTTCATCAGTGGTGGTCCGCTGTCGGTGAAAATGAAAGAGTGGAAGTCGTTGCAGAGAAACCACAACATGGACTGGTTGGAAAACCAAGTAATCACGCAAAGACAGATCTACAAGAACAGTTTCTCAGCTTTGTTGACATGAACAGTCAACACAATGGCAGATCTAATTCATCATTGGTTCAGTACTTTTTCACACCCAAATTTAGTAGGATTAATACTCCAAAGCCTGATGAAAGTAATTTTGACATTAAAATGAAATCATCAGTTGTTGGTGAGTTTAACCGTACACAAAATGAACAAGGCAAGTCAACATGTAGTAACTCTTCTGCAAAAAGATGGCTAGATGGACACAGACCAAACATGGGATTATGCCACATCAAACTGATTACTGTGATACTTGCAAGGAATTGCTTCAAAGGATCTCCTCAACTACAGCCATCATGAGAAGAAAACTCAGTCTGGAAATGCCGATGAAGAAGAAATGACTAAACTTGAAAATAACAAGAAATCAGTGGAAGAAGAATTACAGAAACACAAAGAACAGGCTCAGCAAGGATACAGATACTACAAAGACACTGTAAACAAATGCTACACTCAAGGTAAAAGAATAAGGCAGCTTGAAGATAAAGACAATTTGTCAGCTGATGAGAGGGCCGAACTTGACGATCTTAAAGATAGTTTTGTTGCTGTGTTGTCCCTCGATTATCAAATGACTAAACAGATACCATACTGGGTAGATCAGCTCAACCAGCAAGTACCTACTACAAAATGAAACTGAATGTTGACATTTGTTGTATCGTGATCACTGTACTGGACAGGCCCATATTTTCCTGTTTGATGAGAGACTTGGACCAAAATGTGCAGACCACACTCTGTCACTACTTACCAGGCATATCAATACTAAAGTACCAGACTGGGTAGGAGATGTCCAAGTTTTCATGGATAATGCAGCTATCAACAAAAACAAATATCTCAGTGGATGGTTACAAGAGATGACATCAAGGTTTAACTCCTGTAGAGCCTCCTTCATGCTACCGGGCCACACAAAGTTTATTCCAGACTGGGTTTTTGCCGGTATTGCCCATACTTACCGTGTGAGTGATGTATTTACCATGCCGGAACTTCTAGACATAGCTGGAATGTATGGCAATGCAAATATCCTGTCAGGGGCAGATGACATTAGTGAATGGAGAGATGTTATAACAGCAAAGTATTCTGACTTACCTGGTATCCAGCAGTTGCATGACATCAGAGCTTGCAGACAACCAAATAGTGTGAGATGCGAAGTCAGAACACTGTGCTGGGATGGAGATTGGCAGCAGAGTCCTCAAATAGTAAGTATACTGCACTACTCTTAAACTTCTGAAATATGCAGCCATAAGCTGGTACAGGTCAGTTGACAACAAGCAAAATTTAGCATAACTTAGAAATGCTTTAATACAGGTATATCTTTTGAAGTACTGATCAAATTTGTCACGTAGAAGCATCTGGATTTTGTATCTAATTTTTTTTCTGATATATAATAGTGTTAAAACCCATTCTGCAAAAAAATGTGAGTGTATCCGTCTCATTTACAGTATTTTTATGTTATTCAGTTTGTACAAAGCTATTTATTCACTGTTAATGAGACGATATGCTCTGCATGGCTAGATAATCTGACATATTTGATCGTGTCTTTGCTCGTGTATTTGGTAAATTGTGTCAGGTTTTTTCTGATATTATACCATTGAATCTGTGGAGTTGTTAAAAAACCCTTACTTTAAACATGTTTAGTGTACATGTCTGTGTGTTGATTATTTTCCTCTTATATTATGAAAATGAAATTAACAGGCAACTTTGTTTATAATATTTCATTTGTATTTTCTCCCAGGTAATTGACCCCAGTGCAGATGGTGTACCTGTAGCATACCGTCAACTCCATATTATCTCCACAGCAAAGAGACAACATCTGATCACCATGTACAACAGATGGATACCCGAAGACAGAAGACTGCCATTTCTACCAGACAGACCAGTGTAATATGTGCATAGTGACACTGACTTTGCTCACTTTTATGGAATATATAAAGTGACTGTCTTTCTTCTCAAGTGGACTTGTGATTGTTATATGAAAGCATTGGACATTTTGACCTGAACCCATGTCTGTGTTCACTCCATAGATTGCAGAAAAAATAGTTTCCATGGAAATGTAAAATTATTATAGAGCTCAATTGAAAAGTTTATCCACTAGCACGGGATGTATACAGTGACTGTCTTTCTTCACATGTGGACTTGTGATAATGATATGAAACCATTGGACATTTTGACCTGAACCCATGTCTGTAATCGCCTTACGGATACTGTTGCAGTAAAATAGTTTCCAAGGAAATGAACAATTGTTTCCATGGAAATGTAAAATTATAAGAGATAAGTTGTTCGTTTGTCTACTGATATGGGATGTATACAGTGACTGTCTTTTTCACATGTGGACTTGTGATAATGATATGAAGCATTGGACATTTTTACCTGAACCCATGTCTGTATTTGCTTCACAGATGATGTTGCAGAAAATTGGTTGCCATGGAAATGTAAAATTGTCATGAAGCTCAGCTGAAAAGTTTGTCCACTAGTAATAATAAAGCATTGTATATTTTAAACCTGAACCCATGACAGTGGTACATAATTATTTAATTTTCAAGGCTGTTTTTGCTGCAATGCCATATGTACTGTTGTGGAAAATTAGTTTCCATTGTGAAATCCCAAAGAAGTCTCTGAAGAATATACGACCGGTAAAATTGAAAGTATTGTCATTTCTCTAAATTTTTGATTTTTGACTTTTTCTTTGTAAGTTATAACTATCAAAATGGGTAATAATTTATGAGGTCATTGCACTCGTTTGTTAGATACAAGACCATGAATTTCAACATTTATGAGAAAAAATGCTGAGTGATCATTTGTTCACCCACACTTTTTCTATGGACAAAATCATTTAATGCTGTTTATCTCAAGCTTAAGTCGGATGACCATGCAATTTTATTTTATCACTATTATTTATTTCTTTTGACTGACCTTTTCTGCAAATTTTCATGAAAATGACAATAGTTCAAGTTCATGTAAACCAGCAATTCTAAATGTAATCCTATGAGAAGGGGTAAATTCCACACATGCTTAATACTCGTACATCAACTCTTTTCTTATTCCATCTGAAAATCGTTACCATGGAAACCAATTTTAAACAGAAATCCATGAATCTTAATTTTTTCATGTCAGTACAAGTAAAACATTCTTCGTGTGATAGTAATTCTATAACTGTAAATGCAACTTTGCTATTGCCAATCAATTTACATGTCTCTCAGTGCAGAATGTGTGGCTGAAGATGTACCGGTACTGTACAGGCGAGTGATGTGAATGTAAGTGCTTCTGTATAGCTTTTTCAAAGGCAAATTTTACATGGAAGTTAATGAAATAAAACTGTGAAACTTTGCACAAACATATTTGGTTAGTGTTCTTTCCATTTGTGTTAAAAACTCTATTTTGATAAAAGTGACATAACATTTGATTTCTACTGGTGACTGTCGTAAATTCTTTCTATCTGTAAATCGTAATCAGCAAATGTGAAAATGAGAAAAATTATACATTTTCAACGTTTTCTACATTCTTGTTTTACCAATGATTGTATTACATCTACGAAGAAATCGCAAATAAAATATTTGACCGATGCTCCCTTTCTTATCAGCACTTCCAGATGATGTAGACAACCTTGGCTGTTGGAAAGATACCATGCCAAGGTCGATTCCAACTTTGGAAGGAGAAGATGATAACCTAGATGGGAATTATTTGAACCGCATTGATCCTATCAGAAAATGCAAAGAAGCTGCCATGTCTAGATGTCACGCTATCTTCGCTTTGCAAGGCGGAGGATGGTGTGCATCAAGTTCAGATGCTGAACACACTTATCAGAAATACGGGCCATCTGAAGATTGTATTAATGACGGTGAAGGAGGACTCTGGGCAAATCAGGTGTACAAAATAAGTAAGTTAACTGAAGAAGGATGTCCCACAAAAGAACATAAAACTATTTGGGATGAACTAATTATCGGCCATCTTATCTGATTATGTATAATGAACAACAAAGTTTGATATCAATCCAATCTTTCTCTGCTATATTTGCAAGTAACGTACAATAGGATTAGTAGACGTAAAAACTTAATGCTTTTTTCATATGAATAAAGAATATGAACGTTGCCGCTAATCTTTGGTCATTAAGACTGCATTTACAAGAGGGGGAATCTAGAGGGGGGATTGACGTGTTGATTTGAATATGTAAAGAGTATGTTAAGGGGTATTTGCAGGGATTTGGAAGCTTAAGGAGGAATCAAAATAAAATTTGTGTCATTGATTTGAAATAGGTGTTGGGTTGTCTCTTACCTAAATACCCTAAATAATAAATTATATAAAAACACAGAGTTTGGAATTTCACAGAATACTATTTAACCCTTTAAATAAATAATCACTTTTACACTTGGTTTCAAAGTGGTCAAAAAGGAGGTCACTTTTTTACGATAAATAATTCAATCGGCTACTTTAACTACAATGGGCTATTCAAATCAAATGGAAGTAATGGCCAATGCAGCTTCTCTGTGTTATGTAGTGAATAACTATTTATGACACATGTGCTAATGAAAAAGGTGGAAATCATTGATAGCTCGTTTCAGGATGGCCTGACAAAAATGGTGAAAATGGCTGCAAAAATACACGATTAAAGATATCTTAATTTGAGCATATCACATTAATGTCATTGTACAAAAGGGTCAACCAAAGGTATCAGACGAGTAGTTTTTGAGAAACAATTGTTTTACCAAAATGGCGAAAATTGCCCTAAAATATAGAATTGCAGATTTCATCAACAGTTCAAAAATCATTTTAAAATAACCCCTAGGAATGTGTATACCAGATATCAAAGCTATCAACCAGCAGCTTTTGAGAAACAACTTTTTTTGACCACAAATTGCAAAAATTGCCCCAAAAAATACAAAAATGCCGATTTCATCATAATTTAATATAACACATGTAGTTTATCTGTAGAAAATTACAGCTACAAAATTGTGCACTTCATCATAATTTGAATACATCACATTTTGATCATTCCTATGAACCTGTATGTCAATATCAAAGCTGTCAGACCAGAGGTTTTGATGAAATAAATTTTTGACCAAAAATGACCGAAAATGCCTTAAAAATACAAATTTGAATATTTCTGCACGATTCGAACAAATCTGATATAGGTCATCTCAAGAGCCCTTTATCCCAAATTTCAAAGCTGTCTGATATGCAGTTTTGAAGAAGAAGACTTAAATATTTTTGACCAAAATGACAAAAATGCCGTAAAATTATTAATTTGCATATTTCATTACAAGTTGAACAAATCTGATTGAGGTCATCCCTGGTGACCTGTACTTCAAATATTTAAGGAATGAGACTGGCCACTTTGGAGAAGAGCTTGGAATAAAACGTTGACGGACGTCGGACGATAGATGACGGACGCTGGACGCCGCCACACATTCACCTATTAGATAAGCATCATGTTGTTGACAGGACGCTGAAAAGGGGAAAAAGCTTTAATGTTTACCTTCATTTATAGTTTGGCTTGTAATAGTAGAGAGTGCACAAATATTGTTTGTAAAGAAATATATTACAACCTTAAAGTCAATATTTAACAACTTGTACAATCCTATAAATACATAGGCATTCCAAGTTTTATAGGGGAGAGTTTAATCATTTACCCCTAGACTACAATGGGAAGTGAAACGATATTTTTATGTGAAATTCCAATATTGTTGTTCACTTCTTTAATTTGGAACACCCTATTAATATCAAATTTTCAAATACTTATTATAAATAAATGATAAAATGCAGTTGTTATGCGCGTACTCTCTGAAACAAGAACTCGAGGCGCAAAAATGACATGCTCCACTATTTAAGAGGATATGTTAAAACACTAAAAAATCGCGCGAGTTATAAATGGTGAAAATAGTTTTTCCGATAAAGGTGACCCGAAACCTAACACGTACGTGAAGCCATTTTCGCCCTTTATAAATCGCGCCATTTTTACATAAACGGATAAAAATAGTGGCAGGAGTATGTATGTATGTATGTATGTATGTATGTATGTATGTATGTATGTATGTGTGTGTGTGTGTGTGTGTGTGTGTGTGTGTGTGTGTGTGTGTGTATGTATGTATGTATGTATGTATGTATGTATGTATGTATGTATGTATGTATGTAGGTAGGTAGGTAGGTAGGTAGGTAGGTAGGTAGGTAGGTAGGTAGGGCTGGCGGGTGGCTGTGAGGGTGGGTGGGTAGGTAGGTAGGTATGTATGTATCTATGTATGTCCGTCAACATCAAAAACTCGCGAACCGCTGCGTTTGTCAGCTTGGTATTTGGTTTACATTGCCAAAATTATGCAAATGAGCTTAAAAAATGAAAATGGTCAAGAATTAATAACTCAAGAACAACTGTTTGATTGCTTTGAAAATTTATGTGCAAGTACCTTAGGTAAACCTAACACAGTTTTATGAATATCGTGAAGATATCTTGAATTTTGTATTTTTGCTGAATTTTTTGGTGATTTTTCTCATTTTAAGTAAAAACTTCTCTGAAACCGCCAGCCCAATTGCTCTCCAATTTGGGTTTGATGATGTAAGGGTGTTACCGTTCTAATTTGATGAAATTACGGCAAAATTGGAGAAATTACTGTTTCGGGCAATTTTTGTCATTTTTGGTCAAAAAATCTTTAAAAATATTTTATTTTTAAAGCCCCTAGACAGAAAACTTTTACATTCGGTATGCAGATGTCCAGGGATGACAATAGTTAGATATGTGGAAGTTGTCCTGAAATATTCATATATGTATTTTTAAGACAATTTTTGTCATTTTCGGTCAAGAAAACTTGTTCTCAATAAAACTTCTCTGATACCTTTGTAATTTGGTATAAAAGTCCCGAGGGATGATATTAGATACATTTTCTACTAAAAGTGGATGGAAACCCCAATTTTTTTATTTTAGGTAATTTTTTCAGTTTGTAACCTTAAATGACCTACACCAATCCAGGATATGTTGTTGAGACAGTTTCGAAGCATGACGCGACCATCCCATTAAAACTTACACCCGTGTTAGGCCTTCTAAATCGGGTTTACTGGGGTTTGAAGTTAATGCAATACACAAACAATACAGTCACAGGTTACATAATCCATGTACACACTCAGCTATGGATCGACACTGATTTTGCAGCTGCTGAGACTGAGTACTACTGCAAAATATTCATTGGCAGGAATATTTTTGTGTTTTATTTTGAAGGAAATGAAGTAAGTACATCAAAGTCTCCGAGAATCTACCTCTCAGAGAATGTCTCTCGCTAAAAAGGGTGCAATTAAATCGTCTCGAAAACTGAATATTGTGAATGCCTGTTTTTTCAGGTATAACTCATAAATATTCTCTGAGACACACAAGAAAATTGCCAAGAAAAGGGGCAAATTTTCAAATTGACTCGAAAGTTTTTGCAATCATGGCAGTTAGAGGGCACACTGATACAACAGACCACTTTAAAACATGTAATCAAACTGGCCATTGTATGGATTTTGTATTTACTACTTAACTGGGAAATAAATTTGTTATGTTGATTGGATATTTTATTAGTTTCTCCAGAATAGACTGATAAATTCCAATAATTTTCCCCTAAAATATTGAAGTTTCCTTCAAAATATGAAATAAGAATTCCCAGGCCTAAAATAGATTTGCATACTTGATTCGCTTACTTAATGTAGACATTGTTGATGAGGACATTAAATTCTCAGTCTTATCAGGAAGTCAGTGTTTGCTTCCCTTGAGCTATAATGCTTAGAGTATACACAGGCAGGGCTTGAGTGCTGATAAAAAGTGGGGTTTGCTGTCTCTGTTTTTTAATGGGGTGGTTGCGACATGGGCTGTGAACATAATTTTGTCATATTCGGTATCAATTTGTAGTAAAATTTGATCAAGAAAACAAAGCTGAGGTAATATTTTGCATAGCGGACCAATTTTTGCAACTTTTCCACGTAAGACACACAAGAACTGATGAGAAGATTGGATCCAGGATAATTCCAGATGATACAATAACCCCCCCCCCCCTAAGTGGAAGGCATTTCACTATCTGTAACTAATTTAAGTGCTGTTTACATTCGAATGATAACATTAATAGCATTAATTAAAAAATGTTGGGACCAATCCTGACGGGTGAAGCATGCTAGCAGGGTACGCTTACCCATTCCGAACACCTGGTACCACCACTAACTATCAATGGTTCAGGATGGTCCTACTTAGATTTGTAAATCACATATGTCCCATAGACCTGGTAATGTATTACCTTGAACGGAAATGATTATTGGACCAGTGTAATGTCATATTTTTTACCAGATCCCTTGTACATTTTTTCCGAATCTTCAAATTTCCCAACTCTCCCACCTTTTCTTTTTGTCAAGACTATTCTGGCTACTTTTTTGACATTTGCTTATGCATGTAGGATCTGCTTATCCCATTGCTATAGAAGTTGATATGCATGTTCCTAAAGATGACCTCCAGCACCTAAGTTGCAGACCATATTTACTTTTGTCATTCTTTTTTTCTGGTTTAAATATTTCTTGAATTGACCAATTTTAACCGAATGGGAGCACACTGTCTTTTACTGTATTTTTACCCATATGCTGTACAAAGAATTTTACCAAACGGAATATTTGTTATTCCAGCATATTTTAAGGAGTCGAACGAGAAACTGCAGTTATGCTTGTGATATCCTTTCAGAGTGTCTTCAAAGTATGTATGGCAGACATCTCGACTATTGTATTGCTTGAGGAAAAAAAGGAAATATTATTTCTGGCTAAAGTCAGAAAGGCATCTGCAATATATTTTGCCGAATATTTATGCTTAATATTAGTCATTTAAGATGAAATAAATTTTACGTATTGTAAAAGAACCTAAGAGGGCGCTGCATCCAACACAGCGTATTTTGCTCAAATTTAATGTTAATTTGTTAACCCAAAATTAAATATCGGTCGGGTTCACCTTTTAGCTTGTCAAGTAGTCTTAAGTTGCGTGATGAAGAAGTGTTAATTTATGCAAACGTATGAAAATCGCTCCATCTTCTGGCTTCTCTTTTCTCACAATTTCAAGATTTTAAAAGAATTTAACTCCACTCTGGCTTGAGCAAATTTTCTGAAATTTTCACGTTATGTTTTCTTTTAAATACTATATAACAAAACGGCTATTTTATTTAGCAATAAAATTCTTACATTTTGAATTAGAGGCATTTGGATTTGCTTATCATCTTTTTAATCACCTTTTTTGAGTGTCAATCCTTCCATGCCATTTTAGAATGATGGATAATGCAAAATAAAATAACCATTTTTTCTACATATACTCTTGTTTCAGGTGAAATATTACATTTTCAGAAAATAGTGTTAAGTATTTGACTAATATTAATTTTTATCATTAATACCAAAATTGAGGATTTTCACCAAAAATATGTCATCTTCTTCATCTTTCGAGTAAACAATTGCCACCATACTAAACTTCAGATTCTCTGCTTTTTGAAAATATATAGTATAAGGGGGTTTACTTGTCATCTTATATGAGAAATATTTCTTTGAGAAATACTTTGTTGGCAACACGGCGCTCCACCTTAATTTTGACTATAAATCACACGCTACAAAGGTCAATTATAAAGGTTAACTGAGCATTACCATGAAAGTGTAATTATTAATGCCAGACCAGGTTTTGCTAGGCAAAAGTTTCGTACTCAAAGCATATTACTTTAAAACATTTTCTTAATCACAAACAGCAGACCAAATGGACAAGTATATATGGTACCTAAATTTCTTGCCAAACACTTAGATGACATTGGCTTGCCTGACCTATTTTCAGGTAACTTTGTGACTTCAAGGGCTAGAGGTTAAATATTTGTTGAATATTGATCAGTATGGGGCCAAACGTTTACCCAAATGTAGGATGACCTTGGATAACCTTTTACTTACTTTCATTTATCCCAGTAACTACAAGGGTCAGGAGTTTGTTTTTTCCTTGCAATGTTCGCCAATGGTCAGTCTCGCTAACTGGAATCGTTACTGTTGCATTAGTGCACATATATTTTAAATCGAGCTTGGTGCTTGCTCCTATTCATGCTAACTGCTTAACTTTGTGTCACCTTTTATCAATTTTAGTCATTTTAGTTACAAGTGGAAGCTTCACTGAGCACTTTATTTAGTTCTTATTTGCGTACTCTGATTGGTAATTTTGGTGATCTGGGAATCTTCTTTTTTTGCTCTTCGCTGTGATGAATTTACCATTCACAGAAAGTAATGAGCTGTCACTGTTTACTCAAACCGGATAGTGTCGTGATTGTAAAGACAGCTGACGGCTTATAGTGTGATGCCGTGCTGCTAGTATATTTATGGACGATGGATGCCAATGACTGAACAGATCTATACAAATAAAAACCACATGTAATATACACTTACACCATACACGCTTTCATGCACGGTACGTAAACAATTATTTGTAGATATGTGGAGTTCTACGCATTGAATGTTACAACCGAGGCTCTAAACGCTTTAATGGGATTGACTTGAAAACACACGAGGTACCTTTCGAGGAAAAACCTGATAAATTGTGATAGGTAAAGCGGTTCATTCATCTTTTGTTAACGATCGGCCAGTTTTAATCATTGCTTCACTTTTGATGCCAAGATCTCGTGTTCTTTTACTGCTGCACTTCCTCCGAAAGGAACGCTTTGCCCATGTCAAGGAGAAAACGAAGTTGCCTAAGAATGAACATGGAGATAACTGAATCTTTTTGTCAACTGCTCTCGATAAAAAAATTAAATAAAACGAAGTAGTTTTAGAATAGAGACAGAAGTGACTGAACCTCTTTTGCTCCAGTTCCAGATAAGAAATTAAAAAAAACTATTGATAACTAACGTTTATTTCAAAAGTGGTATATATATGCCACTTTAGTACTCTTAGGATGAGTGGTTCGTGATCAAACATCGTTTCCTCTTTAAACATGTTAAACATTTCTTTGTACTAATTATTATACCCCTCTTTACTAAAAGTAATTTTTACTGTTACTTGCCATTACAGATACACCCACTATCAATTGCCCAGCTGATACTTCGTCGATCACATACATTGACAAACCTACAGTTGCTGTTACATGGTCACCTCCGAATGCCACCGACAATAAATTCATAAATGTACGTGGTAGCCATGAGCCTGGAAGCAGCTTTACCATCGGAACTACATTTGTGTCCTACAACGCATCCGATTCCTGTGGCAACATCGCTTCGTGTTCGTTCCGTGTGACAGTGACGGGTAAAAAAAAATAGATTGACTTCATGAAGTAATTTTCGTCTCGTCAATTCACACCAGTTCTCTTCGATTATCAGAATATGTGATCTGAACGGCAACATTTGACCACGATATATAATTGAGAGATCGATGTACATTAGAAGCCCTATATGCACATTTAATGTCTCATACAATTATATAGTCCTATTTATAATTTTTTTCTCTTACCCTGCAATGTTAGACATACATTTTCCATGCATTCAAACGTTTTATGTTTGGTCTATTATAAGGGAGGCCTGGCCGTAACCGCAAGCGAAATTTTTTAAATCGTAGGTTTAAGGAAAGCAGATTTTCCAAGAAAGGTATTTGGAAGGCCCATATAGAGAAAATAAATCGCTTTATTACATAAGTACCACAGATTACCAATCTGTTAGCAGCGAAATAAAGTTGGTACTTTTACAGACAATATAGTCCCTCTATTTTTTAGTAGCTGAGGCCTTTCCTTTTATTGTGCACGTAGTCAAATCGGATGCAAATTATATGTCCTATATGCACATTTAATATTGTCTTCAGTAATGTATTCATGAAGAACCAGCCCGTCCTATTTCTATCGTTTTCTCTAATCCTGCAATGTTAGACATCGATCTTCCATACATTCAAACGTTTCAACGTTTCATGTCTGGTCTATGGTCAGGGATGCCCAGCCGTAAACGCATGCGTAAAATTAAAAGCAGATTCTCAACGATAGGTATTTACAAGGTCCATATCAAGAAAATAAATCACTTTATTGCAAGTACAAATAGGATTGCAGTGTCACTTTCTGCCAATGCCAGCATTGAATCTGCATGACAACTGCATCAAGGCACCTTACTGTCAGTTTTATTTGACTCCTATAATTAGTTTGCACTGAAGTGAGGTCTTGGTTATTGATTCTTAGCCTTAAAGTTGTAGGGATTATCACAGGGAGGATAACAGGTTAATTTGTAATGGGTATCATGACTTTAAATGTACTGCCCAGAGTTATAGCTACGTCTGGACAAATGATGGCTAACGTAAAGCTTTCATGAAAAGAAGTTATTTTTTCTGTTGCAGTCACACTGGGTAAAGATTTTTGTGATATTATCTTTTTCCCTCTAAAAGGTAACTTACGTCTTTTATCTCCACAAAAGGTCTAATCCCACCTATGTTTCCCAACGAATCGCTGGCGTATCTAACTGCATCAGAAGTAAGTAATGATAAAATATATTTTACAAGTGTTCTACGAGTTAACTACCCGTCTCAAACTATCCTCATCTTCATCATTGTACGGTAATTATGGCTTCTACACTTAACTTGAAAAATCATAACGCTTATTACATTTATATTCAGCAAACTGAAAACCTGTTTTTACTATGAATGTATTTCATCTTACGGATCAAAGTCACTACTCTCTAGAAATCTTCTACTCTTCAGAGATACATCTGATGAACCTATCATTTAAAGATTAATTTCTCAGCAAAACCTGATGAGGCTCCCGCACAATTGGCTGTCATATTATTTGTAGTTCTCTTTTTTCATGAGAGCATGCTACATCATTAGTCGTCAGATCGATACTCCCTGCTTGTAGATATAATAACAATATATGCGTCAAAGACATTGCGTATGGTAGATACCAAAAACTGCTACAAGAGCACCTTTTACACGATATGTGTGTCACAAGGTGCGAGCGGAGCTCCGATGGTTTAAAAGTAGTCATGGTTCAGTAAGAAGGAAATACTTTGTCACATAAAAATTGAATAATTTGAAAAGACATATCAGATTTCTCTTCATAATAAAACGAGTAAATGACCATTTTGCGTTGAATGTGATATTTTTATATATCTTTTAAATATCTTGACTAACAAATAAACTAACTTGTTTTCAAAGACTATATTGTTTGTCTATCTGCCGTTTTCAGTCGCTCGGTTGTTTGTTGATCAAAGTAGACATGTAGAGACAAAATCATCACAGTTCGAGTGGTCCTACGCTATAAAATGCAACGTCACACGAAATCATCAGAGAAACGAAAAATACTTTATTCCACACATGGAGAGAATATAGAAAACAATACAAAATGTAACATTCTTACTTATGACAGATTCTTGAAGTTTTCGGGAAAATATCAAATATGATTTCTGGTCTTTACAACACAAGTATTACACACGAAGAAAGCTTAGATTTGACTGTCGGTAAGTATACCCGAGATTTCTAACTTATTTTGACATTTTTGCAGAGCATACGGGGTGTTGTCGCTCTAAACGCTTTTCTTGAAGCATTTGGGTAAATATGCAAATGATTAAAATATGTACAACGATATACGATCACTTCGAAACTATGATGGTATTGAACGAAATAATGCTGCATAAATTTGATTTCATAATATTGCCAGATTTTGAACAAAAGCTACTGCCATAAAACATGCTGTTAATGCCCAACACATTAAGTTGTATATTGTCTGTATTTGGTATTTTCTTTAAAGTAGTTCATGTCTCGAAAATGATAGGCTTAAGCATTTCCCCGGACTTTTCAAAAAAACCTTTCAACCATTCTCTTTCAAAATCATGATTCGAAATTCGCAGTCATCGTGCAAACTTGGGCACTAAGAAATTAGCAAATTACTCAATTTTTGCATACTAATATTTGAAATTAAAAATAGCCGCCATCCTTCTGTTGTCTCCATGATGAAAAATTTTTGATTTTTACAAAACTGATCCACCGAACACTTTATCTACTCTATAAGCTTCAAAATGGGCCGCCACTAGCAGTGGGCTTAAATAATATTTTAAGAGATTAAGAGTCCAAATGTCTGTCGATACCAAGGTGTATTCTACCTAATGGGACTGCCCTTGTTCACCTTTTTCTATCAAATTTTCGACCTATGCAGAACTGCTCGAAGGTATGAGCACGGGCGTTGAGACATTGCAGGCTTTATCCTCGATCAGTAAGTCAAACAACAGCGACAAAGACGTGATAACGGAATCCATCATGAGTACGATTGATGATCTCGCAAAATTTGTTCTTAACTTCACTGAGCCTGGAAACGGAACCATAATGTTGGAGACAACGTACATCGGTCTTCACTTGGAAAAGGACCATGTCGAAAAATTAACCAACACTTCGATCATCATGGGAGGCGGAAATGGGTTTAGAATACCACCAGCACTCTCATTGTTCCCTAATGTAATGTCAGGAACTGCTATGAGTAGAATCGTAAGTCAGTTTATGCCACTACTTTATTAAGGTGAATCGTGACAACATCGGAGTTCACATATCTGTCTAACACGATTTTTTTTCATGGAAGTGGTTGCTCTAAAGTTTTTGTATGTATACTTTATGTTGGTCCCAGAATTCCTTCGTTGAGAATGTACATACTCCTACGTTATTAAAGCTTCTAATGATTTAATCGAGTGGAAGTATTTTTGCATGTACAACGTAGAACTCAAGTAACCCTTACATCTTCTACGTGCAATAATGTATAGGTGAACTGGTTTAACAGAAGCGCATTTCATGATGTCGAGACTTCAAACTATGACATCAAAGATGTCATTAGCTTGACCTTTGCAAATGAAGAGGGAAATGAAATTAAAGGTAAATTGATTGCTAACATCACACCATCCTTTGACAGTAATATTTATAAACTTTCTCATACCCACCCATTCCGACACAAACACAAATATACACACGTGCACACACTTCATCGTCTAAAATTATGGGGCAGCATTTAAATATTCACTTGGAACTTTACTGTGCACATACATACACTGTACAAAATGCTTGATATACATTCAGTATATTTTCGTAAATTGACGTATGTGGAATACAATATTAATTGTATACCTAACGTATATCTTTGCTTATGGAACATGTCAATAGGTTGATATGCGTAGCGTATATCTATGCAGATCAAGAGTATATGTAATGCAGACCTTTGCACACCAAATGTACACTGTACTTATGCATTTTATAAGTATACGCACGTGTATACTTGACGTATTTGACAAGTACAGAATAAGTATATGTGACATTCTTGTATATCAAGCATTTTGCCCAGTGATACATACGCATATACGTACGTACACACACACACACACACACACACACACACACACACACACACACACACACACACACACACATACATACATACATACATACATACATACATACATACATACATACATACATACATACATACATACATAGAGTGAGAAAAGGGCAAAAAAGTCTAGTAGCAAAATTTCCTTTAACTGATATGTCCATGTTAGGGTTAGCACCTTATCACCGGTCTTCTCTTAATCGCTTATACAGGAGGCCCTCAATATATTGTGAATGTTTATGAGAAATATATGCACATCAATGAACATACGGTGAACAATATACTTTCTATACAGAAATTTTCATTTATGATGTCCGATTGTTTTTCTCACATCAGTCATAAATACTATTACAGATTTTTAACCAGTTCTCACTGAGATGTACCGAAAAGAAAACTGCGTCTAGGCCAGTTTCATTTGGTTACCATGGAGGCTAGACACTTATTAGCCTTGCATCAGCTATCTTCTAGTTCCTATTCACACACAGGGAAGCCTATAAAAATAAACAAATAAACATAAAAACAAGCATACAATTACATAAATAAATAATAAACAAACATACAGACAAACAAATAAATAGATAAATATAAACTAACAAACATACATACATACATACATACAATATATATACTCTATTGGCAGAGTCGGTCGACTCATTTGGCGCTATACGGGTTACTAGATTTGCCCATTTGAGATTTCGAAGGAATGGCGTAGCTCAACGGACAACACAGCGACCCGGGCGTTTTAAACTGCAGAAGAGCAGAAACCGGAAGAAATGGTATCGACACGACTTCAGAAATCGCCGGAAAATTGCTTTCTCTTTGATCGCACATTCAATTTACATGTTGAACTTGAGAGCCCCATTTGTGTCCTTCCCAACTGGCATGGATGTTACATATTTGCGAGGAGACGGTCATTTTATGTGCAGTAGAAAAAATTATATCACCGACTGTGTCATTGCGTGGGCGGCCATTACACACACACACACACACACACACACACACACACACACACACACACACACACACATATATATATATATATATATATATATATATATATATATATATATATGCATTTGTGTATACATTTGTTCGTTTATTGCGTGTGTTTGTTATCTATTCAACGTTCTATGATATTGCACTGGACAGAATGCTTGATATACGTTCAGTATATTTACGTATATTTACGTATATGGAACACAATACTAGTTGCATACGTAACGTATATCTCTGTATATTGAACATTTCAATACGTTGATATGCGCAGCGTATATCTTTGCAAATCAAGAGTAAACATAAAGCTGATCTTTGCAAACCAAGTGTAAACTGTACTTATGGATTTTATTAGTATGCATACTTGTATACTGAACGCATTTGATAGTGCAGAATCAGTATATATGTGTATATTGTTGTATTTCAAGCATTTTGCCCAGTGTTGGTTTGATTTTTTGTTTATGTATTTGTTTATGTTTTTTGTATGTTTGTTTATTATTTGTTATGTATTTATGCGTGTTTTTATGTTTGTTCATTTTATCTATTAATTTATTTATTTATTTATTTATTTATTTATTTATTTATTTATTTATTCATTCATCTATTTATCTGTCTGTTTGTATGCTTGTTTGTGTGTTTTTCCTGCTTTCTTGTGATTCACATTCATTTGTATTGCAAAAAGAGAATAAATTTCCCATAAGAGTTGTGTTTTGTAACAAGATTGGTTGATAGACTGATTGATCTAATTATTTACTCACTGATATAGTCTTCCTAGTATTTACTTGAGTTAACTCTACACACCGTTTGTTTAGGATGCGAGGCTTGCATACCTAATCAGGATAGCTCTTTGTAATTTGAAACCATAGATTGCAATGCAATTTATGCTCTTCTCGTTATTATTGAAATGTAACCAACCTTATCTGTAAAAGTCATTATATGATCACCAGGAACCGCAACTATTCTGCCATGATGAAAAGTAATGCAATTACATAGTGTAACGATACGCATGGATTTTTATCATTTTTATAGTGATAGAGGCTGAGGAAGACATCACTATAATGCTCGCCAATGATCCCCTGACACCAAACACCAGTGTGTTGATCCAGACTTTAAATCTTGAAGCAGATGAAGTAACCTACTTTGGCTCATACATAACAGTAAGCAACTTTAGAGAAACGTCAAGTAAATACACTGTATACGTTTGAGAATTTTGCAAATATATATTTTTATGCTTTGCTCAATTGCATCCAAACATCCTAGGCCGCCTGATCATCACATTTTCCAATGAAAATTTAATTCAGCATATATGAAGCAGTACGTTTTGAGATATTCCTCGATACCTTTAACTTTACCAAGTACCGTTTTCCCTGTTTAGATATTGAAGCCATTCTGTGCCACCATCATCAGGATGGAAAATTCTGAAAGCGTGCATGGAAATGCAACAGCGTACATTTTCAGTGATGTGGTTCCGTATTCGAAGACCTACAGTGGCTATGTATTTTCCGCTGATGTCCAATTTATTGGCGATCATTCCACCATCTTTATTCCGGAGAACTACTTTGTGATGTCAGGGGAATATTATTTGACATTTACAATTCCAATCAGTAAGTGTCGTTTTTTAAAATGTGCAATAATGACATAATATGAAAGTCTGAAACATTTTACCATTGAAACCAAATTTCCATGCTGTCGTTTTCCAGATACAACTCTTATTTCCTCTTGATTGTTTTGTACGCGGACTTCACGATTTATTTTCAATGAAAGGTTGTAGCTAGATAGGGATATTTGGAAAGTTACTCTTTTGCATTTGAATGTCACGTGATTTTGAAGTTGTACTTTGACGACCTGTGCGTTTTTGACAAGTGATGATGAATTTATTTTCACGTGGCAAATTTTCATTTGATAATGTTGTCTTGCCATTGAATGTACATGCCAGTCAGAAGAATCCATTGACCTCTTCTATTAGCTACAAAGACTCGAAGAACTTTTTTCATTATACGTAACAGCTTATTAATGGGGAAATTTAGGTTTACTGTCAGATAGAGCTGTAAATGTAATTCAGTCTTAATTATTTATCCATGTAGAGGTCAACATGACGTTCTCTATTCAAGTCAAGCAAACACGGTGCAGTTTTCTGAACGGAGTATCAGCAACATGGGACGGTGACGGCTGCCGGGTACGTTAGGGGGATAACACCATCTTCACTTCTCTTTAAAAAGTTGTTTTAAGAGAGAATTACAGGGATTCCTGAGTAAAAATGACTTACTCTAAAACTTACAAAGAAGTGTCAAGTAAAGATTAGTTTGTGTGCCCTGCGACATTTTGTGACCAAAAACTTGCATGGCCTAAGTTTTGTTTTAAAGTGTAATTTTATATCATTTTGCGATGTTCCCTCTCATAGAGATTATCACATTTAATTATCACCTTCAACGGAAGTTATCGTCATATGTCCCATTTATTATTTTCTTTTCACTTTGAACCACAGTTAACGATGATGATCACAGCAATGATGATCACCAGAAACCTACTGAGTTCTGATGTTAAGTAACGACACGATATGTATTATTTCATCCTATTTTCTTCCTTAAAGACTCTTGAAATCTCACCACATCTTTATTACGATTAATTGATACGGTAAATATAATATATTTTCCTTAACAGATGTCACCAAAGACGAACTTGACCTCTACAGTGTGCCTGTGTAATCATCTTAAAACGTCAAGACCATAGAATGTCAGTAAAATCAAAGCAACGTGATCGATATACATACATGTGCGAATGTCGTATCACCAATGAAAATATACAATTATGTAATAAATTTGCTTCTTGTTTCATATTTATGCACTTCCTTGACAGTTTACGTCCTACATATGTTATGACATGTAATCGTTTAGAACAAGTACACGCACAATCGTATGAGATAAGCGTTTAGATTAGTTTCCTTCAAAAAACCTATTTTCGCGACACTTTTCCTATTTTGCGACATCTTTCACTACACTCACAAGATTATCAACTTTTGTTGGACCACTATAAAAAATGCAAAAACAAAATAAATGTTGAAACAATTATTTAAACTAAGTATAAGTAAGAAAACCGTGCAATTTCAATGTGTTTCTGTCGGTGAAATTCCACACAAAACTGGTATGTTTATACATCAGGCATCAACTTTTTTAGATGTTTTTCATTCATTTTGTTTGTCGATGGCCATAAAAAATAAATAGGATAAACTTTCGACATTGATATTGTTAATTGTTTTCGAAAACTGAATTCTAGCAAACTTCATTCATTAAATGCTTATCCGACACGTTAGTATAAGGTATCAAAGGTTTGTAATTTTAGTGTCATGTAATTGAAATGTTTAAATTTGGGTTTTTGTGTATGTTATTGACAATGAGAATACTCCTTTGTATTCCAAGTGCATAGGTCAAAGGTAGCACTTAAATTTGTATTAATTATTGTACACGAAATCACAGCTCCGCACAGATTATGATAAGAGTGCCAGTATTAGTACGTGTTTATCGTATGTATAACGTGTAGAGTTGGCATTTTCCCACAGTTTATGTTATTTATCACATTCGGCCCATCTGTAGTTTACTAATATGGAATTTAGGAAAACATTAATCATCTGTAGATATTTTAAATTTATTGAGTCTTTTGACACATACATCAACTCCATTACTCGCTTTCTTTTTATCTGTGAAAGTCAATAACTCGACAGTTTGTGTATGTTTTGACACCATGGTGTTAGAAGAAGTGTAATTATTTATCACAATTATTATCTGTATCTTTGAGTACGTGCCTAAATAACACCAAATGTGACTGATATCGAACTAGCTCGATCTGATCAAGAAAACAAAAAGATAAAATCAAACATCACGAGGAATGTTTTTCGTAGACTTCTGGATTTAACAAGCAGGAGATCATGAAACCCTTACTCACAGCAATGTTCTGGTCCGACAAAACGTCCGGAACATAACCGTGATGTGTCTTACGACAATTAATTTTGATCATAATTGAATTGTTGAATAACAGATCCATGATTAGTGTAAAACTTTATGAGAGGATAAGTTGTTGTTATTAGTGTTTTTTCATACAAAAACTTAAATGCTTGTTTAATTATGACAACTTAAAATCATTCTGCTGTAAATTCTATTTTTGGATGAAACGGACATTAGCTGTAACTTTGTACTAATTTTTCACTACTCTGTTTCAATCTATCAACTACAGAATTTTACTATAATCCCATCATCCTGACCAATGCCTGGTGTCATGCTTGCCAACAAAGCCTGTGTATGTGAAATGACCATTGTTATTGTTGATAAATGTATTCTAGTCCGGACCTGAATACAAAATAACAATGCAAATTATACTCATAAAGGGTGTATTTATGAGCTAAATATTAGGAATTTCTCCATGGTTCAGGGACTCAAACCAGAAACTGTAGATGATACACAGAACAAACAAAGTAAAAAAAAAGACCAAAGTTATAGCTAATTGATCTTTAATATTTATTAAATAGCTTTAAGATGTGTAGCTGTTGTTGTTATTGATCATTGATGTCAACATTAAATGGTATAAAATAAAATCTTACATGAAGTATTGGCCTCTTTCACAGTTGTCAGTTGATGCCTAGCAGTCTGACTGTTTGTTTGTATGTTTGTATGTTTGTCACTTCCCTTTAACTCTCTCCCGACTACGACGCGACAATAAATTATATATATATATATATATATATATATATATATATATATATATATATATATATATATATATATATATATATATATATATATATATATATTACATGCCTCATATATCGAACGTCGCGCGCTCCATAGGATTCAATGGTAACTCGTTGATGACGTCGCGGGCCGCATAGTCATCATTGGATTGAAAGTGAACTGGAACTATTTTCAACTTGACAACTATTTGATGTAAAATTGTCGAAATTCCATGTTTTGCACAGGAAATCCGGTTTGGGAATTTTTTGCAGAAAAAAAAATTGATAAACCGCATAACAGTAGTTTATATTCGATGATGAAAATCGTTCTATTGTTAACGGATTTTCGTCTAAGATGGAAATAAAGCATTGGATTATCATTTGCCAATAAATCTAAATATTTTGAGTGAAAACTGTGTAAGAGAGGCATGTAATAAAAACATTATAGCCCAAACATGGGAGTACGTACCCTCGGGACAGGAGACCATTTGCCCTCCTTACGTCGGGCAAATGGTCAACCGCCCTCGGGCATATAGTCCCATGTTTGGGCTATAATATATAATAATATATATATATATATATATATATATATATATATATATATTATATATATATATATATATATATATATACATATATATGACTATTGACAGACTAAGTCTGTATATATATATTAATATATATATATATATTATATATATATATATATATATATATATATATATATGACTATTGACAGACTAAGTCTGGTAGTCAATACAAATTGGATCCTCTTGAACAACCGTCGAGTAGTGGTATCAGGTCTCTGGAAGGGGTAGGTGACACGATTGGAACTAATTTGGGATAATCGAATTCTTCGGCAAATGTAACCTCATCTACTTTTCTTTTTAAGTTACTCACTTGTTTTTTGTGAGTAATTTGAAATATTGCCACATTCAGCCATAGAGCACCTAACACGCTTGAGAAATTAAAAAATATGAAGATCCAATTATCCAAAATTAGTTCTAATCGTGTTAGGTGTACCTGCCTCACTGTCAAGATTGCTCCGAAGTGACAATTTGCAGTATGATTATATATAATCCCATTAAATTCGGCGAGAAGTTGTGCACTTATATACGATGACGTCAAACAGAGAAACATTCCGTGAGATAATATATATATATCACATGAACGGTCTTCGTACTTTTCGTTTTAATGTGGATGGATCTAAATTAAGCTTATAGTCGAGGATTGCAAATATATTGTCGCGAGCTGGGTTTAATTTTCCTGGATTACTTTCATTTAATGAGTAAAATGGCCGATCGCCCTGGAGATGTGCCAATGTTTGCTTTGTGCTTTTATTCATTAATCATATCAAGTTGAAATTTTGACACACCGAATGCCATCTTATCCAATGGGACATACAGATTAGGTAATGTGAACTTGTCAATCTTTATTTTGCGCTGTCCCGACACCAAAGGAGGCTTCACCACGCTAGCGCCTGCCTGCAATAGTACTAAAACGAGAGTTATTTAGAATATTCAACATCTTATTCCAGGAGGTGTTGTAGCTTCCAAAATATCGCGAGCTTACGATCTTGGCGATCCCGAAAAGTTCAGTTCCATGGCATTCACTGTGACCCAAACTAAAAAGTATAAGTCGGGCCTCAACGGGCAGTCACCACCGGTCTCCACAGTTGCCAAAACGTCAATCCCGATCCCAGTCGTCAATGTTTATGTCTTACGAACTTTGATGTTATATCCGAGTCAACTTTCGAAAACACATCAACAACACTGAACTGGGGAGTTCAGGCTATAGCTGTAGCTGATAGTTGATGTCTTCGCCACAGCGCTACGCTGCAGGTTCGATTGCAATCGAGAATTTACGAAATTTTTATGTGATGAAGGAATTAGTCGTTGTTCGCCTAATAATTTAGTATTTTTTGCCTTCTATGTCGCTTTACGAAGATCATACGGTACTTATTATTCAGTTGAACTTCCGTTGAGGTTTTGCTTTCGGCCTTATCGCCAGTTTCAACGTCCTAATTGAGCCGTCCGTACGACTTGACTGGAGCGCAAGCCGCGACAGCATCCCCATTCTATTCTTTAGAAAAGCTACAAAAATTTTAGCAACTCAAAATTTCGTTGTACATGCCTTCCATATTTCCATGTATGACTTTATTGCATTACCTTTTCGTAAAAATGTCATGAGAACACGGCATCGATCGCTACAGATAGGTCTGTGCACGAAAGTGTCCCGGCGAAGTGCTGGGAAAAGTCCCGGTTGATGACGTAGAACAGGGGTAATTCGGATTTCTCATCAGTCCTGTTCTACGTCACACAGGTTGCAATGCGGGTCAGTTCATGTGATAAATCAGTAAAACCACAAAATTCGTGCCTTGAATTCAAGGACAGTGACGGAATACTGCCTTAAAAATAGATATATAATTTCTTGGTACCTCACCTCTACATCTAAAAGGGAATTTTTCCAATGATCTGATCACAATATTTGTCTAAGTTTGTGTTTATAAGTCTTGTCTTATTCTAGATTCTTCATATGAGTTGCACGCACAACCATACATCATAATTTGTGAAATGTATACATAATAAGCTTGAGCTGATTATTTATCACATAACAAGTAAAAAAGGTTATTATTTCAAAGATAAATTTTGTCCTTTTTGTCTTACAGCTAAGTAGGCTGGGTATTTTGTTCCTGTAATTTCTAAGTCATACGGTTAGATTTGCTGGGAATAGATAGACATACTAGGTTTTTAAAAAAAGATGATATCAACAATGTATTATGTCTAACATCAAGATTTCTGACGAAAGTTGTGACTTTGGTTGGACGGATACAAAAACAGGTCTGAAAAAAATGGCGCACAGCTTATGTTCGTGTTTTGTGTTACACATTATCTTCAATTCGACTGATGTTGTCAACAGACCGAAATGATCAAAGTAAATGACATAAGTAGCTTTGTTGCTAAATGTTCAGTACACAACAAAAATCAGAGGTACATTGGGAGAAAAAATGTCGTTTGATCTCTTAGTGATAAAGAGGATATTAAATTTTAATTAGTACAAATGGCAAGACATTGCTTGAAGAAGAAATCTTTCTATTTTTTTTTAACATCTCAATGTAGCATACAGTTGAAAATAGGTCACAGTCGCTTGAAGCCTTTTTTTAAATTGCTCCGTCTCAATGTACCATACGTTTGACTATCTATGACTATCATCTTATACCTTTTTATATTTCTTCATCTGACTATAACATACGTGTGAAAATAGTACATTAGATCACGGTCATTTTAAATCATCCTACACAATGTTTATCCTGTGCTTCGAGCACACATTGTTTCTTCCAGTAGCTATGGTGTTTAAGCAATATAAGAGCGACTGCAGTTTTTGTAGTGAGATATTTTCTAACTGTTTTGCGGTTTGGTTTGAATAAGAAAACATCGTCTTTGTAAGGACGACAAGGACGATTTGCAACTTGCAAGTAAATATAATAAACAAAAAGAGGCGGCTGCCTCCATCTAGTATACCGAACGATGTTTCCGACATAACATTTTGAAGGAATTATTATAACGGAAATAATATTTGGGTAGCTCAATACAGGAGTAATAGGTTGAATCTTGTGATATCCTATGTTAAGTCATATGTTTCTGGCATTTTTTCTGGCATTTTTTGCAAATATTCAACCCCTGCGAAGTACCACCTCCCTGCGTTGCAAACAAGAGGTCAGCGCCTGTCAATAGAATGAGACATCGCATGACAGCTATTTTTTTTTATCAGGCCATCATCCAACAGGCGTTAGCCCAATTACAGGGAGGTATTCATAACCCACCAACCCCAATGGAGCACTGAGGAGTGCCTTGCTCAAGGGCACAACACCGTGCAAGAGTCTCGAACTCACCATCCTCCGACAGTGAGTCCGTTACTCTGGACCTACTGGGTCTTGAACCGGGTCTCGAACTCACCACCCTCTGATAGTGAGTCCGTTACCCTAACCACTTGGCCACGGTGCCTCCTGTTAACATTGAAATTAACATTGAAAAAGTGTAAAAAACAAAATAACCACCACTCTCCACCTTGTACGGCAGTCAAGCGCTTATCTTTTTTCATGGTGTTTAATGAGATGTGGAGAAATGAATGCTGCTTGGTGTTTTTTATTTGAAAACGTTTGCAGTGAACATGTGACACCAGGTTATATAAATTTTTCCATATTTAAGCGGCGACGGATAAATGTAGAGTCTGAAAAAATATGGATTTTTCCAATAATGTGTTAATGTTCGTATATGAAAAATCTGTTATTACCTGTATTGTCTGTTCCTTGTGTCATAGCTGCATTCCTGTCGGTTATGCTATAGACACTCGAGTTGGCCTTATATCTGGCGCAGTATAAATGGTACTTAGTTAAAGTGCAGTTGGAAAAATACGATATTTCCCGCAACTTGCAATTGTTATGTGGGTCATTTTCCCCTTAACTCTTGACCTGTGTTTAATTAATCTAGAACATTCTTAAGGTCACTGTCCTTCATGACCTTGAAGTAAATTAGTCATGTTTACAACATTTTGGAAAATTCAATTAGTCACAAGTGGAGATATTTTGGGATCAGTAATTAGCATATCAATAGAAGTTCTAGATTGGTTTCATGTTCTCTTATATAACCTTTTAAGTATTAATACTGGGGCGGCGTAATTTTCTGTCAGACATTTGGGATCGTGTCACTTCAAACTCTTTGAAGCAAATATGTTAATCATCTGCGCTATCGAAAATTAGTTTAGGTCACTCTACCATACCACGTTATGGTAAGGTTTGAAACATTTTTGTTAGTAACTTAAGTTGACGCTAAATACTTAAGTTGGTTACCATACTCAAAATTCTTAGTATTTAATAGATATTATTTTTGAACCTTTTAAATATTTCAACTACATTTTCAAATTACGTAGCATCTGTAGCAGGCAAAAACGTTTTTACATAGAGATCAGAAATCGTTTTGTAGAGTCAAAAATGAACTTCTGTTTTAAAATTGTTATTTTATGGAGTTTTTACGTAACAATATATTTTTTTGATATGTTGTTTTCATTGTACACTGTTTTCATTAAACCAACGTATCGACAAATTGACACTGTGTTTTTTAACATGTAAAACACTTGTAAACATGCAAAACATGAACATTTCGTAATTTCTCTTTCTTTAGCGTACTTCCTCTTTCTTTAGCAAGCCATGGTCCATTTTATACCTTAACAGTTCTCAGTACCTTACACGATTTTGCCCCCCAAATTAGTCCTTAAAGCCTGACACGATCGACAATATTTCCAATATGGCTGATACCTACAGGTAAAACACGAAGATAACAAAAGCAAAGTAAGTATTTCGGTTATGCAGCAATGGTTCCCAGATTCGCCGGACACTGCATGAAAACCAAATAATTCAGATAAATTCACATTAATGAGTTGCCTGTATTATAGTATAATACACATGAATTCACACGAATCCACATGAATACAGGCTTGCTGAATACAAAAAATGAATTCTTGACTGTATTCACCTGTATATGCACTCTTCAGGTAAAATACAGGCAATAATCCATGTTAATACAGTAAGTAATATAGGGTTTTTATGCAGTGGGAAATATTGACATGATGCATGCTCACTTACAAATAGATCTTTTTGCCACGATAATGATAACGTTTGTCTTAAACGTACTTATTACATCACTATCTTAAATACTTGCTGCGGTGAAAAGTCGACTTTTCACCCGCAATGCATTTCATTGTCATATGGATGGGTTGCCCCCCCCCCAACACAGGACAAAACTATTAACGGTAGAGAACTTTTATAGCGAAGGCCGTTATACGAATATACAACTGAAATTGTGCACATTTATTAAAATTGTAGGGTCCGAAACGTCACACTGACAGAGAATTTTGAAAATGTTAGATATTTCTTAATGATTTCCGTTTTGTTGATGATTTCAGTTCTGTACAATTTTTAAATCTCAAGAATGTGTTATGATATACTGCAACCTGAGGGAGAAATTTTGAATATGTAAAATGCTCGATAAGATAGAATATGCTTTCGGACTCTCAAATAGATAGATATACTTTCCCTGTCCACCGCTTGCAAAGGCTCATTTTAAAGCTCTTGGCGTACGAAAATATTTTCACCGTCATATTTTTTTATAAACTCGAAAATTTTGCATACCCCGTACAGCTAATACAATGATGTGGCCATTTTGAATTTCAAATATCAGTAAATGTTGGATAATTCGGGTTCATATTTAGCTGATGTCTACGGTGGAAAAATACCGTCATTTTTAACGTCGACGTTGATACCGCCCTCTTCACATGTATAGAGGACTGTCTCAGTGTATAACCTGGATACAGTAATAAGTAATTCTCACGGCAATGACGCAGAGTGTTTTCGATTTTAAAATTTTCTTGCCATCTTAGACAAGCAACAACAACATCAATATCATCATCATCATCATCATTAATATCAATAGTTTGTGATGGACATGATGGATGATATCGTTGAAAGGTATGCCTGAAATATAATGTTATTTTTATTCAGATAAATTACGGTGCAATGTTGGTGACAAAAGGCCTCGTAAGTCTATTGCCACCATGTTATTGAATAAAAAATAATTTTTTATTACAGTAAGAGCACGCAATTAACCTGTGTCGGTTAGTGCCTTTGATAAGGGGACCTGTTCGCGGTAACAATAATAAATGCATTGAACCACTCGCCATTGATGGGAACTTTATTTTTCCATTCGGTGCATGTGCCCTAGTTGTTTTGAATCATTTAACATAAAATATTGAATTGATCATTTCTGACATGGAAATTAATCTTAGGTGATCTCATCAGATGCGATATTTAGTCTCTTACTCGGATAAATTATTCGCATCCTATTCAGTACATCGGATTATTGTTTCGATTGGCACTGTGTTGCATCCCTATGGAAAACAATGGTTTGATCTACCTCCTCTTGTCCACGAATGTCTCCGTTTTCAGTGTATATTTATCTATCTGTATTAATTTGTTTCTGGCTTTTCCCTTACATTATTTTCCCAAATACAATGTAAGTCGTGCTGCACGCAAAAGTAGATGCTCACATAAAAAGTCGGCCTGTCGACACGTATTTAACACCAGATACATAATCCATCTACTACATCGTATTTTCCATGGTCTGTGTGTACTAAGAGTGTAAGCTATCCATGGGCATGTGAGCTTGTCTGTGGCCCTGTGATTAATATATCAATCTTACTTTTAGCATGAAGTGTATCGAGTCATCGATTACGTCATTTAATAGTCAGAGGGCTATAACCAAAGTGTAAAGATTACATGTATGTATCGACAAAACATCTTCTGCAACTGAGTCTTTGCAAAATGTTTCCTTATCGTTGGTGACAGCTACAAGGCATTATAATGTTTATAATGCATTCTTTTTGCGTTATTCAGATCTGCCTCTCGAATAATACTACATCGACAAATTCTTCAAGGCAGCTCATTTTTTTCGATCGAAATTCACCAACTGTCATATAAATAACCCTTTCTCGTTATGTTTGTTTTGTATATTGTATATCTCTTTCTCTTTATTTGAAATAAGAATTCACCACCTTAGTGAGTCATAAAGTCTCAGGTGGTCGACCATATTTTCAATATGGCGGATCTCTACAGGTAAAACACGTAAGATCACAGAAGAGAGGGAAAAAATTGTTGATTACACAGGAATTCAATGCCATACATGCCTTGAAATATGAAAAGATCAATGAATTTTTGTACTTCCCGAACAAACAGAACTTTTTGCCTTGACAGCGATTACGTGTGTGTTAAAAGTACTCATGATATGACTATCTCAAACTCTTACTGAAATTAGATGTCGACTTTTTACTCATAATGCATTTCAATATCACTTAGGGTGCCGTCTTAGTGTGCAAGACAGATGATACCAAATATAGCCAGAATCGGAGAGGAATTAGCGTTTTGTTTATTTTACCTGCATGATTTTTTGATTAGGGGAATTCCACTTCAACTATTGAAGCTGCTTTAAGTAATAGTATTTTCAATCAGTCGCAAGATGGACAGATATATAAAATACTCTTGCTGATAATAGTTAAGGTTCGATATTCTAGCATGACATGAGGGATCTACTTGTCGCTGTCAAACTTACGTGTGAACTGTCAACAGGCCAATGTCGCTTGAGCTCGTTGAAAGTGTCCGGAATGAATTATTGTAACTGCAGGTGCAAATGACCGCCAAATTAAGTCTCCAACGCAAAACTAACCGATTTGAATGTTTGACGGCGAATATATTCTCTTATAGCAACGACAATGTTGCGGCAGCGTCTAAAAATAGCGAATGAGTATTATTCATGTACATTAAAAAGACAGGGTGTTCTGGGTCACGTCTTCTCTTTGTGGCCACGCTTCGCATATCAGCGCATTGTATGAGGTGTGCCCTGCACCCATTAAACATGCCAATCATGACAAGCGGTGAACAGCATAGCCAGCGTCAAGTGTGATCACCTGATGTTACATTATCAGGGTATCCGTTACAAAATTCCTCTCCAGGAGTTTCAGTGATCACGGCATCCCCCCCCCCTTTGATTCTAATCGGCAAACGGTTGTTTTATTGCAATTTGGGGATTCAAGTCCTACAACGTTTGTGCAGGCCTAGAGATGCATAAATCCTTTAATGCCGAAAAACGCCATGTCTGATTTTCGTCCAATTGCCAAACATTAATGCGATTACTGAGCAGATGCTATATGCACAATTTAAAGTGGATTTGCTATGTGGTTTTAGAGAAGATGATGTTTTTAAGGTTGAACAGAATGCAAGACAGGTGGGAGGTTATGAGAACAATCAAAATTTGCAGGGTCTGGCGCACGACTTCTCAGAGTCCAGGATCAACTTGGCAGGTTTGAGGAATTTATGTACCACGGTTTCCTAAATCTAACCTGATAAGGCATTAACGAAAGTATCTGCTGAGTAAAAACAATATGTACCCAAGCCTCGGGGCTATGTAGAGAGAGAGAAAGAGACAGAGAGAGACAGAGACAGACAGAGACGGACAGACAGACAGACAGACAGACAGACAGACAGAAAGACAGAAAGACAGACAGAGTGAAGATGATTTGCGTGTGTGACCGCTTAACCGATTGAACATAGTTTACGGGACCCTGATATCATAGTATTTTAACCACACAATTCAGTACAGATCATAACTCAAAAGTCTTCATATGAACAACAGATTTAAATGTAAAGCACGTAGCAACACAATGAAAGGACAAATCTGTCGAACTCTCCATCACAATATAGCATATGGGCTACTGTAGATCACGGTCACATAAAATAATTCTACGTGACATGCAGTCTGTGATAAACATGGACATCACTTCTTCTGATGCCTACATTATCGTGCCTTAACTGCATGATTAGAGTGACTACAGGTATATCTGCATTACTTAAAGGCTTGTGAACGGTATTTTACGAACGATTATTGCTTGGACTTAAATACGAGGGTTGATACTGCAAGAAACATCTCAGACATTATCTACATACAACATCCATGATTATCACAAATCCATACACATTTCGCTCCTTCCATCCAAAATGTTTTCACGTAAAGTCGACATATCCATATTGAAATTCAACAGTTTGAGATGTTACTAAACTACATATGTTTACTAACTTGGAAGTAAACAAGTGAACAAAAAGTGACGTCCGCTCTCTGTCTGCAATAAGATATTGCCGACGTCAAAATATTAAGAGCAGAGCTGAAAGAGCTGAAAAAAAGATTTCAATATTGTGCGCTTTAATTATGATAAATCGGTGATTACCCAATATGGTTAGCTCCTTGTGTCATACAAGCATTCCTGTAATTTCTGATGCGTCACAGTGGACTTAAGCCTTCTTGTGTCAAAATGATGCAAATGACACTCATGCTCATACATTACAGAAACAGGTGATATTGCAAACTGAAGTTTCAATATTATAGTATCTTTTTATTTCTGATTCCCGATTACACGTTTTGAATGACGGAATGGTGACTTAAAGTGGCACTCCCACTCGGTAACATTTTTAAAGCACATGTTTTTAATGCCAACGGTGGATATTTGACGTGGCGGCTGCGCGCGGATCACGAGATATCGATAAAAACATGTCCTCAAAAAAGTAAAAGTTTGAATTCCGGTGGCCCACCTAAATTCAGCTTCCGAACATAAAACGTTCGGCACTGGGGCCATTGTCAACTAAGCTATGGAGTGCGAGTCTACGCTAACGCTGCTGTACGCCACAGTACCACTCGCATCGGTGATCGGTCATGCTCCCCGGGGGAAAGTCGAGTCTTACTGACTCTGAGAAAAAACGGAAAACAAGGTTTGATTCCACCAGAATTCGCATAGGTGACTAGCACAGTTACGTGCGCTTGATACATAGCGGCCGCCGAGTGGTATGCATAGACGCATACCACGCACGCGGCGTATTGTGTGGCAGACGACAAAATGTAGTCATCAGAGGCGGCTAATGTTTGACACGTAAAAACTGATGTTTATGTGGTATTGGTTAAAAATATAGTACAACTGATTTAGAACAATGAAAACGACAAAAACTAAGGAGAAATTTTACAAAACTTACCTGAGGTAATGGCATAATGCTGTATATAAAGTCTTTGCAGTGGGAGGTAAATTAATTGCGTCGTTCGAACTTATTGCAGACTCCCTAGAATATCGTCAATCAGCACAACAACAAACCTTTGGGGGATTTCGGGTCGAAATCAGAAACGATCGTAAAATTTCGGGATGTGAAAAATACGCTCGGGAAATGACATGTTTTTATCGCGATCCGAGCGCAGTCGCCAACGTCAAATATCGACCGTTGGCATTAAAAAAATGTGTTTTAAAAATGTTACCAAGTGGGAGTGCCTCTTTAGAGTTTAATAAGTTTGTTTAGGTAAGTTGCTCCTGGCAAAATTAAACATATATAAAGGTGGTGTAGTTTTGAACCAAATTCATATCCAACGCGTTCAGACCCTGTTTGAAATATAGATCAAGGCGTAGGCAAGAAAATTTACGATTTTTTATGCAACGGCTTTGACATTGGTATCTGATTTGGTCAACGTACTTCCTTACCTTGAATGTTGCGAGATCTTCAATTACACACAGGTTATTCTTTCACTGTAAACTCGGTTGGAACTAATCTGGGATAATAGGATCTTACATGCTTGGTGTTTTTTATTTGAAAACGTTTGCAGTGAACATGTGACACCAGGTTACATAAATATTTCCATATTTAAGCGGCGACGGATAAATGTAGAGTCTGAAAAAATATGGATTTTTCCAATAATGTGTTAATGTTCGTATATGAAAAATCTGTTATTACCTGTATTGTCTGTTCCTTGTGTCATAGCTGCATTCCTGTCGGTTATGCTATAGACACTCGAGTTGGCTTTATATCTGGCGCAGTATAAATGGTACTTAGTTAAAGTGCAGTTGGAAAAATACGATATTTCCCGCAACTTGCAATTGTTATGTAGGTCATTTTCCCCTAAACTCTTGACCTGTGTTTAATTAATCTAGAACATTCTTAAGGTCACTGTCCTTCATGACCTTGAAGTAAATTAGTCATTTTTACAACATTTTGGAAAAATTCAATTAGTCACAAGTGGAGATATTTTGGGATCAGTAATTAGCATATCAATAGAAGTTCTAGATTGGTTTCATGTTCTCTTATATAACCTTTTAAGTATTAATACTGGGGCGGCGTAATTTTCTGTCAGACATTTGGGATCGTGTCACTTCAAACTCTTTGAAGCAAATATGTTAATCATCTGCGCTATCGAAAATTAGTTTAGGTCACTCTACCATACCACGTTATGGTAAGGTTTGAAACATTTTTGTTAGTAACTTAAGTTGACGCTAAATACTTAAGTTGGTTACCATACTCAAAATTCTTAGTGTTTAATAGATATTATTTTTGAACCTTTTGAATTATTCAACTATATTTTCAAATTACGTAGTATCTGTAGCAGGCAAAAACGTTTTTACATAGAGATCAGAAATTCTTTTGTTTTGGGACCAATCCTGACAGGTGTAGCATGCTAGCAGGGTACGCTTACCCATTCCGGACACCTGGTACCACCACTAACTATCAGTGGTTCAGGATGGTCCTACTTAAATTTGTAAATCTCAAATGTCCCATGGACCTGGTAATGTATTACCTTGAATGAAAATGATTATTGGACCAGTTTAATGTCATATTTTGTAGAGTCAAAAATGAACTTCTGTTTTAAAATTGTTATTTTATGGAGTTTTTACGTAACAATATATGTTTTTTGATATGTTGTTTTCATTGTACACTGTTTTCATTAAACCAACGTATCGACAAATTGAGACTGTGTTTGTTAACATGTAAAACACTTGTAAACATGCAAAACATGAACATTTCGTAATTTCTCTTTCTTTAGCGAACTTCCTCTTTCTTTAGCAAGCCATGGTCCATTTTATACCTTAACAGTTCTCAGTACCTTACACGATTTTGCCCCCCAAATTAGTCCTTAAAGCCTGACACGATCGACAATATTTCCAATATGGCTGATACTTACAGGTAAAACACGTAAGATAACAAAAGCAAAAGTAAGTATTTCGGTTATGCAGCAATGGTTCCCAGATTCGCCGGAAATATTGACATGATGCATGCTCACATACAAATAGATCTTTTTGCCACGATAATGATAACGTTTGTCTTAAACGTACTTATTACATCACTATCTTAAATACTTGCTGCGGTGAAAAGTCGACTTTTCACCCGCAATGCATTTCATTGTCATATGGATGGGTTGCCCCCCCCCCAACACAGGACAAAAACTATTAACGGTAGAGAACTTTTATAGCGAAGGCCGTTATACGAATATACAACTGAAATTGTGCACATTTATTAAAATTGTAGGGTCCGAAACGTCACACTGACAGAGAATTTTGAAAATGTTAGATATTTGTTAATGATTTCCGTTTTGTTGATGATTTCAGTTCTGTACAATTTTTAAATCTCAAGAATGTGTTATGATAAACTGCAACCTGAGGGAGAAATTTGAATATGTAAAATGCTCGATAAGATAAAATGTGCTTTCGGACTCTCAAATAGATAGATATACTTTCCCTGTCCACCGCTTGCAAAGGCTCATTTTAAAGCTCTTGGCGTACGAAAATATTTTCACCGTCATATTTTTTTATAAACTCGAAAATTTTGCATACCCCGTACAGCTAATACAATGATGTGGCCATTTTGAATTTCAAATATCAGTAAATGTTGGATAATTTCGGGTTCATATTTAGCTGATGTCTACGGTGGAAAAATACCGTCATTTTTAACGTCGACGTTGATACCGCCCTCTTCACATGTATAGAGGACTGTCTCAGTGTATAACCTGGATACAGTAATAAGTAATCCTCACGGCAATGACGCAGAGTGTTTTCCATTTTAAAATGTTCTTGCCATTTAAGACAAGCAACAACAACATCAATGCCATCATCATCATCATCATAATTAATATCAATAGTTTGTGAAGGACATGATGGATAATATCGTTGAAAGGTATGCCTGAAATATAATGTTATTTTTATTCAGATAAATTACGGTGCAATGTTGGTGACAAATGGCCTCGTAAATCTATTGCCACCATGTTATTGAATAAAAAATAATTTTTTATTACAGTAAGAGCACGCAATTAACCTGTGTCGGTTAGTGCCTTTGATAAGGGGACCTGTTCGCGGTAACAATAATAAATGCATTGAACCACTCGCCATTGATGGGAACTTTATTTTTCCATTCGGTCATGTGCCCTAGTTGTTTTGAATCATTTAACATAATATATTGAATTGATCATTTCTGACATGGAAATTAATCTTAGGTGATCTCATCAGATGCGATATTTAGTCTCTTACTCGGATAAATTATTCGCATCCTATTCAGTACATCGGATTATTGTTTCGATTGGCACTGTGTTGCATCCCTGTGGTAAACAATGGTTTGGTCTACCTCCTCTTGTCCATGAATGTCTCCGTTTTCAGTGTATATTTATATATCTGTATTAATTGTTTCTGGCTTTTCCCTTACATTATTTTCCCAAATACAATGTAAGTCGTGCTGCACGCAAAAGTAGATGCTCACATAAAAGTCGGCCTGTCGACACGTATTAACACCAGATACATAATCCATCTACTACATCGTATTTTCCATGGTCTGTGTGTACTAAGAGTGTAAGCTATCCATGGGCATGTGAGCTTGTCTGTGGCCCTGTGATTAATATATCAATCTTACTTTTAGCATGAAGTGTATCGAGTCATCGATTACGTCATTTAATAGTCAGAGGGCTATAACCAAAGTGTAAAGATTACATGTATGTATCGACAAAACATCTTCTGCAACTGAGTCTTTGCAAAATGTTTCCTTATCGTTGGTGACAGCTACAAGGCATTATAATGTTAATAATGCATTCTTTTTGCGTTATTCAGATCTGCCTCTCGAATAATACCACATCGAAAAATTCTTCAAGGCAGCTCATTTTTTCCCTCAAAATTCACCAACTGTCATGTAAATAACCCTTTCTCGTTATGTTTGTTTTGTATATTGTATATCTCTTTCTCTTTATCTGAAATAAGAACTCACCACCTTAGTGAGTCATAAAAGTCTCAGGTGGTCGACCATATTTTCAATATGGCGAATCTCTACAGGTTAAACACGTAAGATTACAGAAGGAAGGGAAAAATCATTTTGTTGATTACACAGGAATTCAATGCCATAAATGCCTTGAAATGTGAAAAAATCAATGAATTTTTGTACTTCCACAAACAAACAGAACTTTATGCCTTGACAGCGATTACGTGTGTGTTAAAAGTACTCATGATATGACTATCTCAAACTTTTACTGAAATTAGATGTCGACTTTTTACTCACAATGCATTTCAATATCACTTAGGGTGCCGTCTTAGCGCAAGACAGATGATACCAAATATAGCCAGAATCGGAGAGGAATTAGCGTTTTGTTTATTTTACCTGCATGATTTTTTGTTTAGGGGAATTCCACTTCAACTATTGAAGCTGCTTTAAGTAATAGTATTTTCAATCAGTCGCAAGATGGACAGATATATAAAATACTCTTGCTGAAAATAGTTAAGGTTCGATATTCTAGCATGACATGAGGGATCTACTTGTCGCTGTCAAACTTTCGTGTGAACTGTCAACAGGCCAATGTCGCTTGAGCTCGTTGAAAGTGTCCGGAATGAATTATTGTAACTGCAGGTGCAAATGACCGCCAAATTAAGTCTCCAACGCAAAACTAACCGATTTGAATGTTTGACGGCGAATATATTCTCTTATAGCAACGACAATGTTGCGGCAGCGTCTAAAAATAGCGAATGAGTATTATTCATGTACATTCAAAAAGACAGGGTGTTCTGGGTCACGTCTTCTCTTTGTGGCCACGCTTCGTATATCAGCGCATTGTATGAGGTGTGCCCTGCACCCATTAAACATGCCAATCATGACAAGCGGTGAACAGCATAGCCAGCGTCAAGTGTGATCACCTGATGTTACATTATCAGGGTATCCGTTACAAAATTCCTCTCCAGGAGTTTCAGTGATCACGGCATTCCCCCCCCCCCTTTGATTCTAATCTGCAAACGGTTGTTTTTATTGCAATTTGGGGATTCAAGTCCTACAACGTTTGTGCAGGCCTAGAGATGCATAAATCCTTTAATGCCGAAAAACGCCATGTCTGATTTTCGTCCAATTGCCAAACATTAATGCGATTACTGAGCAGATGCTATATGCACAATTTAAAGTGGATTTGCTATGTGGTTTTAGAGAAGATGATGTTTTTAAGGTTGAACAGAATGCAAGACAGGTGGGAGGTTATGAGAACAATCAAAATTTGCAGGGTCTGGCGCACGACTTCTCAGAGTCCAGGATCAACTTGGCAGGTTTGAGGTATTTATGTACACGGTTTCCTAAATCTAACCTGATAAGGCATTAACGAAAGTATCTGCTGAGTAAAAACAATATGTACCCAAGCCTCGGGGCTATGGAGAGAGAGGGAGAGGAGAGAGAGAGAGAGAGAGAGAGAGAGAGAGAGAGAGAGAGGGAGAGAGAGGGGAGAGACAGACAGACAGACAGACACAGTTACATTGAAGATGATTTGCGTGTGTGACCGCTTAACCGATTGAACATAGTTTTCGGGACCCTGATATGATAGTATTTAGCCACACAATTCAGTACAGATCATAACTCAAAGTCTTCATATGAACAACAGATTTAAATGTAAAGCACGTAGCAACACAATGAAAGGACAAACCTGTCGAACTCTCCATTACAATATAGCATATGGGCTACTATAGATCATGTTCACATAAAATAATTCTACGTGACATGCAGTCTGTGATTAACTTGGACATCACTTCTTCTGATGGCTACATTATCGTGCCTTAACTGCATGATAGGAGCGACTACAGTATATATGCATTACTTAAAGGCTTGTTAACGGTATTTTACGAACGATTATTGCTTGGACTTAAATACGAGGGTTGATACTGCAAGAAACATCTCAGACATTATCTACATTATCTACATTATCTACATTATCTACATACAACATCCATGATTATCAGAGAGAGAAAGAGACAGAGAGAGAGAGACAGAGACGACAGAGACAGACAGACAGACAGACAGACAGACAGACAGAAAGACAGAAAGACAGACAGAGTGAAGATGATTTGCGTGTGTGACCGCTTAACCGATTGAACATAGTTTACGGGACCCTGATATCATAGTATTTTAACCACACAATTCAGTACAGATCATAACTCAAAAGTCTTCATATGAACAACAGATTTAAATGTAAAGCACGTAGCAACACAATGAAAGGACAAATCTGTCGAACTCTCCATCACAATATAGCATATGGGCTACTGTAGATCACGGTCACATAAAATAATTCTACGTGACATGCAGTCTGTGATAAACATGGACATCACTTCTTCTGATGCCTACATTATCGTGCCTTAACTGCATGATTAGAGTGACTACAGGTATATCTGCATTACTTAAAGGCTTGTGAACGGTATTTTACGAACGATTATTGCTTGGACTTAAATACGAGGGTTGATACTGCAAGAAACATCTCAGACATTATCTACATACAACATCCATGATTATCACAAATCCATACACATTTCGCTCCTTCCATCCAAAATGTTTTCACGTAAAGGTCGACATATGCATATTGAAATTCAACAGTTTGAGATGTTACTAAACTACATATGTTTACTAACTTGGAAGTAAACAAAGTGAACAAAAAGTGACGTCCGCTCTCTGTCTGCAATAAGATATTGCCGACGTCAAAATATTAAGAGCAGAGCTGAAAGAGCTGAAAAAAAGATTTCAATATTGTGCGCTTTAATTATGATAAATCGGTGATTACCCAATATGGTTAGCTCCTTGTGTCATACAAGCATTCCTGTAATTTCTGATGCGTCACAGTGGACTTAAGCCTTCTTGTGTCAAAATGATGCAAATGACACTCATGCTCATACATTACAGAAACAGGTGATATTGCAAACTGAAGTTTCAATATTATAGTATCTTTTTATTTCTGATTCCCGATTACACGTTTGAATGACGGAATGGTGACTTAAAGTGGCACTCCCACTCGGTAACATTTTAAAGCACATGTTTTTAATGCCAACGGTGGATATTGACGTGGCGGCTATGTAGTCATCGTAGTCAACGTAGTCACGACAAAATGTAGTCATCAGAGGCGGCTAATGTTTGACACGTAAAAACTGATGTTTATGTGGTATTGGTTAAAAATATAGTACAACTGATTTAGAACAATGAAAACGACAAAAACTAAGGAGAAATTTTACAAAACTTACCTGAGGTAATGGCATAATGCTGTATATAAAGTCTTTGCAGTGGGAGGTAAATTAATTGCGTCGTTCGAACTTATTGCAGACTCCCTAGAATATCGTCAATCAGCACAACAACAAACCTTTGGGGGATTTCGGGTCAAAATCAGAAACGATCGTAAAATTTCGGGATGTGAAAAATACGCTCGGGAAATGACATGTTTTTATCGCGATCCGAGCGCAGTCGCCACGTCAAATATCGACCGTTGGCATTAAAAAAATGTGTTTTAAAAATGTTACCAAGTGGGAGTGCCTCTTTAAAGTTTAATAAGTTTGTTTAGGTAAGTTGCTCCTGGCAAAATTAAACATATATAAAGGTGGTGTAGTTTTGAACAAATTCATATTCAACGCGTTCAGACCCTGTTTGAAATATAGATCAAGGCGTAGGCGAGAAAATTCACGATTTTTTATGCAACGGCTTTGACATGGGTATCTGATTTGGTCAACGTACTTCCTTACCTTGAATGTTGCGAGATCTTCAATTACACACAGGTTATTCTTTCACTGTAAACTCGGTTGGAACTAATCTGGGATAATAGGATCTTACATGCTTGGTGTTTTTTATTTGAAAACGTTTGCAGTGAACATGTGACACCAGGTTACATAAATATTTCCATATTTAAGCGGCGACGGATAAATGTAGAGTCTGAAAAAATATGGATTTTTCCAATAATGTGTTAATTTTCGTATATGAAAAATCTGTTATTACCTGTATTGTCTGTTCCTTGTGTCATGTCTGCATTCTTGTCGTTTATGCTATAGACACTCGAGTTGGCCTTATATCTGACGCAGAATAAATGGCACTTAGTTAAAGTGCAGTTGGAAAATACGATATTTCCCGCAACTTGCAATTGTAATGTAGGTCATTTTCCCCTTAACTCTTGACCTGAGTTTAATTAATCTAGAACATTCTTAAGGTCACTGTCCTTCATGACCTTTAAGTAAATTAGTCATGTTTACAACATTTTGGAAAATTCAATCAGTCACAAGTGGAGATATTTTGGGATCAGTAATTAGCATATCAATAGAAGTTCTAGATTGGTTTCATGTTCTTTTGTATAACCATTTAGGTATTAATACTGGGGCGGCGTAATTTTCTGTCAGACATTTGGGATCGTGTCACTTCAAACTCTTTGAAGCAAATATGTTAATCATCTGCGCTATCGAAAAATTAGTTTAGGTCACTCTACCATACCACGTTATGGTAAGGTTTGAAACATTTTTGTTAGTAACTTAAGTTGACGCTAAGTACTTAAGTCGGTTACCATACTCAAAATTCTTAGTATTTAATAGATATTATTTTTGAACCTTTTGAATTATTCAACTATATTTTCAAATTACGTAGTATCTGTAGCCGCGCAGGGAAAAACGTTTTTACAGAGAGATCAGAAATCGTTTGTAGAGTCAAAAATGAACTTCTGTTTTAAAATTGTTATTTTATGGAATTTTTACGTAACAATATATGTTTTTTGATATGTTGTTTTCACTGTACACTGTTTTCATTAAACCAACGTATCGACAAATTGACACTGTGTTTGTTAACATGTAAAACACTTGCAAACATGCAAAACATGAAAATTTCGTACTTTCTCTTTCTTTAGCGTACTTCCTCTTTCTTTAGCAAGCCAGAACTTTGAACTATTTTAATATTTTGTTTGAAAATGGTCCATTTTATACCTTTAAAGTTCTCAATACCTTACACGATTTTGCCCCCTAAATTAATCCTTAAAGCCTGAGACGATCGACAATATTTTCAATATGGCTGATACCTACAGGTAAAACACGTAAGATAACAAAAGCAAAAGTAAGTATTTCGGTTATGCAGCAATGTTTTCCCAGATTCGCCGGAAATATTGACATGATGCATGCTCACATACAAACAGATCTTTTTGCCACGATAATGATAACGTTTGTCTTAAACGTACTTATTACATCACTATCTTAAATACTTGCTGCGGTGAAAAGTCGACTTTTCACCCGCAATGCATTTCATTGTCATATGGATGGGTTGCCCCCCCCCCCCCCCAACACAGGACAAAAACTATTTACGGTAGAGAAACTGTATAGCGAAGGCCGTTATGCGAATATACAACTGCAATTGTGCACATTTATTGAAATTGTAGGGTCCGAAACGTCACACTGATAGAGAATTTTGAAAATGTTAGATATTTGTTAATGATTTCCGTTTTGTTGATGATTTCAGTTCTGTACAATTTTTAAATCTCAAGAATGTGTTATGATATACTGCAACCTGAGGGAGAAATTTGAATATGTAAAATGCTCGATAAGATAGAATATGCTTTCGGACTCTCAAATAGATAGATATACTTTACCTGTCCACCGCTTGTAAAGGCTCATTTTAAAGCTCTTGGCGTGCGAAAAAATTTTCACCGTCATAGTTTTTTATAAACTCGAAAATTGTATTTAGCCGGTACAGTTAATACAGTGATGTGGCCATTTTGAATTTCAAATATCAGTAAACGATGGGTAATTCGGGTTCATATGTAGCTGATGTCAGTCTTCTGTCATTTGTCTAACCAAAAAGTAGATTAAAGTGTAACAGTTTAGATTATTTAAAAAAGAAGGTCTATTACAAACCTCTGAATTGTGTTGTTGTTTATTATCACTATTATTGATACAAAATCGTATAAAGTTCTACGGTAGAAAAATACTGTCACTTTTAAAGTCGACGTTGATACCGCCCTCTTCACATGTATAGAGGACTGTCACAGTGTACAACCTGGATACAGTAATAAGTAATCCTCACGGCAATGACGCTGAGTGTTTTCCATTTTAAAATTTTCTTTCCATTTAAGACAAGCAACAACAACATCAATATCATCATCATCATCATCATCATCATTAATATCAATAGTTTGTGATGGACATGATGGATAACATCGTTGAAAGGTATGCCTGAAATATAATGTTATGACATTAGCCCACGTGTGTAAACACGTGGGCTAATGTCATAGCGATGTCTGTCTGTCTGTCCGTGTGCGTGTGTGTGTGTGTGTGTCTGTCTGTCTGTCTGTGTGTGCGTGTGTGTGTGTGTGTGTGTGTCTGTCTGTCTGTCTGTTTACACGATAACTCAAAAACGCCTGAACGGATTCAAGTCAGATTTGGTACACAGGTACCATATGCTACTTGCAAGAACTGATTAGATTTTGGTTAGTGTGGCTTGCATATTGATGAAGTTATTTAATATCGGGGTTTTTTTCGTACAATGGTTCCCTATGGAGACGGTAATGACAGTGTAGACATATATCAAGAAATACTGTACAAAATTTCATGAAACTTTTCACAGATGACAATCTAAGAACATTATGATGATACTGTGAGTGTCATGTCAATTATCTTCTCATTTTCATATTTAATGAACTTTTGTTATTAAAAAGATAACTCTAAAATTCCTGCACCAAAATTGATGATACTTGCAACAAATATTGATCTGATATATATCTAATTATACTTAGAAGCATTAAGTAGTGTCAAGTTAACAAATAGCACATTTGCATATATTATGAAGGTTTGTAATTAGTCATATAACTCCGATATAACTTCACCAAATGTGATGAAATCTGCTGCAGATACTGATCCGACTGATATCTAACTATAGTGTAAAGCATTTAGCAGTGTGAAATTAATTAAGGGTTCATTTGCATATTTAATGAACTTTGTAATTAGGTATATTACTCTGAAATTACAGCACCCAAGTCAGTGAAATTGGGTACAGATATTGTTTTGATAAATATGTAATTGTACTGAGAAGCATTTGGCAATGTCAAGTTAACAAATAGGTCATTTGCATATTTTATGAAGTTTTGTAATTAGTAATATAACTCCAAAGTAGCTGCACCAAATGTGATGAAATCTGCTGCAGATACTGATCTGACAGATATCTAATTGTAGTGTAGAGCATTTACTTGTGTGAAGTTAATTAAGGGTTCATTTGCATATTTAATGAACTTTGTAATTAGTGATATTACTCAAAAATTACAGCGTTAAATTTGATGAAACTTGCTGCAGATGTTGATCTGATAAATATCCAATTGTACTGAGAAGCATTGAGCAGTGTCAAGTTAATAATTAGATCATTTGCATATTTCATGAAGTCTTATAATTAGTCATATAACTCCGAAATAGCTGCATCAAATGTGATGAAAACTGCTGCACATACTGATAAGACAGATATCTGTGTTGTAAAGCATTTAGTAGTGTAAAATTAATTAAGGGTTCATTTGCATATTTAATAAACTTTGTAATTAGGTATATAACTCTGAAATTTCGGCACAAAACTCTTGTGAAATGTGCTGCAGATATTGATTTGATAAATATTTCATTGTGCTATGAATCATTGAACAGTGTCAAGTTAATTTAGGGTTTATTTGCATATTTAATGAACTTTGTAATTAGTGACATTACTCTAAAATTACAGCATTAAATTCAATAAAACGTGCTACAAATTTTGATCTGATGGATATCTAATTGTCCAATAAAGCATTGAGCAGTGTCAAGTTAATTAACAGCTCTTTTGCATATTAAATAAAGTTTTGTAATTAGTGATTAAACTCTGAGAGTACTGTGCGAAGTTGAAAAAAACCTGCTACATATAGTGATAACATATATCTCATTGTTCTGTGAAGAGTACTACTATTAATGAACCTGTTGTAAAACACGTGAGCATATTCAGTTCATATCTGGTTATTCAGATAAATTACGGTGCAATATTGGTGACAAATGGCCTGGTAAGTCTATTGCCACCATGTTATTGAATAAAAGATAATATTTATTACAGTAAGAGCACGCAATTAACCTTTGTCGGTTAGTGCCTTTGTTAAGGGGACCTGTTCGCGGTAACAATAATAAATGCATTGAACCACTCGCCATTGATGGGAACTTTATATTTCCATTCGGTGCATGTGCCCTTGTTGTTTTGAATCATTTAACATAAAATATAGAATTGATCATTTCTGACAAGAAAATTAATCTTAGGTGATCTCATCAGATGAGCTATTTAGTCTTTTAGTCGGATAAATTATTCACATCCTATTCAGTACATCGGATTATTGTTTCGATTGGCACTGTGTTGTATCTTTGTGGTAAACAATGGTTTGATCTACCTCCTCTTGTCCACGAATGTCTCCCTTTTTTAGTGTATATTTATCTATCTGTATTGTGTTTCTAGCTTTTTCCCTTACATTATTTTCCCAAATACAGTGTAAGTCGTGCTGCACGCAAAAGTAGATGCTCACATAAAAAGTCGGCCTGTCGACACGTATTTAACACCAGATACATATCCATCTACTACATCGTATTTTCCATGTTCTGTGTGTACTAAGAGTGTAAGCTATCCATGGGCATGTGAGTTTGTCTGTGGCCCTGTGATTAATATATCAATCTTACTTTTAGCATGAAGTGTATCGAGTCATCGATTACGTCATTTAATAGTCAGAGGGCTATAACCAAAGTGTAAAGATTACATGTATGTATCGACAAAACATCTTCTGCAACTGAGTCTTTGCAAAATGTTTCCTTGTCGTTGGTGACAGCTACAAGGCAGTATAATGTTTATAATGCATTCTTTTTGCGTTATTCAGATCTGCCTCTCGAATAATACCACATCGACAAATTCTTCAAAGTAGCTAATTTTTTCCCTCAAAATTCACCAACTATCATGTAAATAACCCTTTCTCGTTATGTTTGTTTTGTGTATTGTATATCTCTTTCTCTTTATCTGAAATAAGAATTTACCACCTTAGTGAGTCATAAAAGTGTCAGGCGGTCGACCATATTTTCAATATGGCGGATCTCTACAGGTAAAACACTTAAAGGCCAGGGCCGGGTATAAATAGCTAGCTGCCACCGTTTGAGTTAGTTCATGCAAAGCGTTGCTTGGGTGGCGCCACGCTCGATCGCTCCGTAAAAACCATGCCAAAATGGGCACAGGCGAAGAAATTTAGGCGTCCATGCACCTATACCTAACTATGAATGTCTAGTGATTGAATGTATCGATAAAATTTTATGATTTGAGCATAAATAAGGCTGTTTTGACCAATTAAGGTATTTCTCTTTGTCTTCAACTAGCGTGGCAAGCGACCATAACAATGGTCTGCAAGCTGTGACTCAAAAAAGGACGCGATACAGGTGTGAAGTGGTAAACGTTTGCGATGTCAATATATTAGATACGCCACATCATTGTAATTAGATGGAGCGACGGCAGTGCAGACCCGCAAGCACAGGCACTCTGTAGCTTGGGAGTCTGCTTATAGATCGATTTTCGGCTCGATCTATCGATCCCGTAGTCGATATGCCCACGACTGCAACTTAAACACGTTGCAGTGCGGGCATGTCGACTACGGGATCGATAGACCGAGCCGAAAAGCGATCTATTTAGCAGACTACCCAGCTGGAGCCCCTGTGCCCGCTAGTATGTCACTCAAGCCATAGCGCGTTCAAGCGTAGACCCCGTACCGGGACCCCGTACCACGACACGCCGCTATTTCCAATCGTTTCTTCCACTGAACTGTCATGTAAAGTTCAGATTCAAGTTCCTTTAGATTATGTTGTCGTGAAAATTATTATTATCGTCTTGCCGTATTAAAAGATTTTTGAGGACCTAAACGACATCATGTGTTGCTCCACTGCCATGGAATCCGATGTCAAGGAAAAGCGGTGACTTTTTTCAAGTGCAATATAATTTCTATTCTGTTTGCATTAGTCAATGAATCGAAATACTTTTGTTCACAATTGAGTAAACTATAGACAGTGGACTGTCTCGATTCTCCCGTCTATGATTCGATATTCACTGACTCATTCTTTCTCTTCTTTGTCGATCGATGAAAGTAATTTCACCTTCAATACTCTGTCCTAATTTGACAGATGTAATATCCAAACCTATATTGTCATTTATTTTTGACCAACGTACAAAACTTGGTCCGTTCGCCAAAGCACATATCTGACGATATATTTTGCGAAACAGTGAATAAATACATTGGATGAACAGTCGTACTCTATGCATTTGGGGATATCGATATTCTGTTGCAGTCTCTCCGAAAAAAACGGGGATGTTTAGGCGATAACAGAGGCGATGACTCAGTATATAGTTGAATAAAAAAAAAATTGGTCATCTTATTTTTATGCATAAAGCGTACACTTTTCGGTTTGATGTGCAACCGTACGCAGATCGCCCATATTCTCCTAAAACTAGTCAAAACAATTCTTCGACAATGATGGTGTCTCTTCGTGAACGTCCTTGAACCCGTTCCCGCGACCATTGTTTTTTATGTGTTCCGTGGTTGATGATTGGTAGAATTCATGTATCAAAATTTGAAGACACATGTGATTGAATCCTGTGAATGTTAGGCAACTGACGGTGTGTAGAGACGGCAACAGTCGACCATTGGGAGTCTCTGCAGTACGCTGTACATTGCATGCTTTCTAAGAATGAACACGTGTTTCCATAGCTACCATGCGAAATCCGGCTTTGACCAATGTTCCTGTCCTGTCGTAGGATAACTTTCGAGCTGCGTAGCTACTGTTGAGGTTCAGATATCCGAATCTTTCGTGTTCGAAAGGCTTATCGATTTACAGAAAATGCTAAACTTTTGTTATTAGTTTACATTGTACATAACCCAGCACACGTGGCAAAGCTAAATACTATACCAGGTTAGGACATTTCTGCGAGTCGCTCTTACCAGCGGTCGCGAGGAAAAAATACGTCGAAATCATTGATCCGCCATGTTTATTGTTGTTTGTACGTCTAGTTTGAAAGTCATTTCTCAACGGTGAAATTCATATTGCAATTCAATATTTTACGCACGAAGTACCTGTGCATTTAAATACATCCATTCGGGAGCAGAAAACGTTTACAGACTTTCGATGGTGATAACTATAGCTCCATGCCGTGACATGTCTCCAGTTACGAAATTTATCCGGTAAACTTCGCAAATCGAAATCGAGCGGTGATCGTGAAGCGTTACATAAATGCTGGCAAAATAAAACATCAAATGGCTGGACGAGAGAGAGAGCGAGAGAGAGAGAGAGAGAGAGAGAGAGAGAGAGAGAGAGAGAGAGAGAGAACTGATCATGGTCTAGGATGGATGGATGCTGTGTCAGTTTTCACATTTGCGCTGCACAGATATCGAAAATGTACAGATACTTCCCGAAAATAGTCGCTATAGTCTTCTGTTCAAAGAAATATGTTCTTCAACACCACGTGCGTTTCTTATGATCGATGATGTTACATTTTATTATTTCTGTTAATAATATTTTATAGATTTATGCACCACGGTGTTAATTTCGGATTAATTCAACTATTTCAAACCGTAATTATTTTTTTAGTGAGAGGGCTTTTAGTAGTTCTGTAGACGAAACGATCGGAAATAGCAGAGTATCTTGGCAATGGCACGACGTCTACGCTATCGTTTAGCTGCAACGATTGTACAGTTGCAGCCCGCGCCCGGGCCCCGGGTAGGCCTAATTCGGAACGTAATAATGCCGTCAGTTGCAGCGGCGTCGTGCTGTACCTTTGTCATTACTGTTGAAGTACACCTGTTATTGCTACAAGCATCGCGGGCCGCTTCATGAAACGTTTCTCAGTCTGCTCATATCAGTCACGGAGCCTACTGGTCTCGCCGTTATATTCAGTGGTTACGTATAATCTGTTAATGTTGTTTGCATGTCAATATTGGCCTGTGTACAACCTCCTGTGCACACCAATGGTGACCGTAATTTACAAAGACATAAACATTCGATTCCGCCCGTGAATGTCAAAGGTGAACGGGATTAACTTGATCCCGGGTATCAAGTCCCCGGCCTTTAAGATCACAGAAGAGAGGGAAAATTGTTGATACACAAAAAATTGTTGATTACACAGGAATTCAATGCCATACATGCCTTGAAATATGAAAAGATCAATGAATTTTGTACTTCCACAAACAAACAGAAATTTATGCCTTGACAGCGATTACGTGTGTGTTAAAAGTACTCATGATATGACTATCTCAAACTCTTACTGAAATTAGATGTCGAAATTTTACTCACAATGCATTTCAAAATCACTTAGGGCGCCGTCTTAGCGCAAGACGAATGATACAAAGATAGCGAGAATCGGAGAGGAATTAGCGTTTTGTTTATTTTACCTCCGTGTTTTTTTGTTTAGGGGAATTCCACTTCAACTATCGAAGCTGCTTTAAGTGATAGTATTTTTAATCAGTCGCAAGATGGACAGATATATAAAATACTCTTGCTGAAAATAGTTAAGGTTCAATATTCTAGCATGACATGAGGGATCTACTTGTCGCTGTCAAACTTTCGTGTGCACTGTCAACAGGCCGATGTCGCTTGAGCTCGTTGAAAGTGTCCGGAATGAATTATTGTAACTGCAGGTGCAAATGACTGCCAACTTAAGTCTCCAACGCAAAACTAACCGATTTGAATGTTTGACGGCGAATATATTCGCTTATAGCAACGACAATGTTGCGGCAGCGTCTAAAAATAGCGAATGAGTATTATTCATGTATATTCAAAAAGACAGGGTGTTCTGGGTCACGTCTTCTCTTTGTGGCCACGCTTCGTATATCAGCGCATTGTATGACGCGTGCCCTGCACCCATTAAACATGCCAATCATGACAAGCGGTGAACAGCATAGCCAGCGTCAAGTGTGATCATCTGATGTTACATTATCAGGGTATCCGTTACAAAATTCCTCTCCAGGAGTTTCAGTGATCACGGCATCCCCCCCTTTGATTCTAATCGGCAAACGGTTGTTTTTATTGCAATTTGGGGATTCAAGTCCTACAACGTTTGTGCAGGCCTAGAGATGCATGAATCCTTTAATGCCGAAAAACGCCATGTCTGATTTTCGTCCAATTGGCAAACATTAATGCGATTACTGAGCAGATGCTATATGCACAATTTAAAGTGGATTTGCTATGTGGTTTTAGAGAAGATGATGTTTTTAAGTTTAAAAAGAATCCAAGACAGGTGGGAGGTCATGTGACCAATCAAAATTTGCAGGGTCTGGCGCACGACTTCTCAGAGTCCAGGATCACCTTGGCAGGTTTGAGGTATTTATGTACCACGGTTTCCTAAATCTAACCTGATAAGGCATTAACGAAAGTATCTGCTGAGTAAAAACAATATGTACCCAAGCCTCGGGGCTATGGAGAGAGAGAGAGAGAGAGAGAGAGAGAGAGAGAGAGAGAGAGAGAGACAGACAGAGAGAGAGAGAGAGAGAGAGAGAGAGAGAGCAGACAGACAGACAGACAGACAGACACAGTTACATTGAAGATGATTTGCGTGTGTGACCGCTTAACCGATTGAACATAGTTTTCGGGACCCTGATATCATAGTATTTAGCCACACAATTCAGTACAGATCATAACTCAAAAGTTTTCATATGAACTTTATAACAACAGGTTTCAATTTAAAGCAAGTAGCAACACAATGAAAGGACAAACCTGTCGAACTCTCCATTACAATATAGCATATGGGCTACTATAGATCATGGTCACATAAAATAATTCTACGTGACATGCAGTCTGTGATTAACTTGGACATCACTTCTTCTGATGGCTACATTATCGTGCCTTAACTGCATGATTAGAGCGACTACAGGTATATATGCATTACTTAAAGGCTTGTTAACGGTATTTTACGAACGATTATTGCTTGGACTTAAATACGAGGGTTGATACTGCAAGAAACATCTCAGACATTATCTACATACAACATCCATGATTATCACAAATCCATACAAATGTCGCTCCTTCCATCCGAAATGTTTTCACGTAAAGGTCGACATGTGCATATTGAAATGCAACAGTTTGAGATGTTACTAAACTAAATATGTTTACTGACTTGGAAGTAAACAAAGTGAACAAAAAGTGACGTCCGCTCTCTGTCTGCAATAAGATATTGCCGACGTCAAATATTAAGAGCAGAGCTGAAAGAGCTGAAAAAAAGATTTCCCGTAACTTGCAATATTGTGCGCTTTAATTATGATAAATCGGTGATTACCCAATATCGTTAGCTCCTTGTGTCATATAAGCATTCCTGTAATTTCTGATGCGTCACAGTGGACTTAAGCCTTCTTGTGTCTAAATGATGCAAATGACACTCATGCTCATACATTACAGAAACAGGTGGTATTGCAAACAGAAGTTTCAATATTATAGTATCTTTTTATTTCTGATTCCTGATTACAAGTTTTGAATGCCGGAATGGTGATTTAACGTTTAATAAGTTTGTTTAGGTAAGTTGCTCCTGGCAAAATTAAACATATATAAAGGTGGTGTAGTTTTGAACAAATTCATATTCAACGCGTCCAGACCCTGTTTGAAATATAGATCAAGGCGTAGGCAAGAAAATTCACGATTTTTCATGCAACGGCTTTGACATGGGTATTTGATTTGGTCAACGTACTTCCTTGCCTTGCATGTTGCAAACTCTTCAATTACACACAGGTTATTCTTTCACAGTAAACTCGGTTGGAACTAATCTGGGATAATAGGATCTTCACGTTTTTTATATTTCTCAAAAGTGTTAGGTTCCCTATAGCTGAATGTTGCAATATTACAAATTACTCATAAGAACAAGTGTGTAAGTGAAAAAGAAAAGCAGATGAGCTTACATTTGCAGGTCAAACCGACGTTACTTCACCATCCAATTATCCCAAATTAGTTCCAATCGTGTTAGCATCTAAGTAAAACATTAATTATATCATCATATATGTTTAAAATGGTCAACAAAGGTTGCATCTATCCTCAAATGTTTGATGTAATATGGATAATGAAATATTTATTGCTTGTCTTCGATAAAGTTTGTGTGCGATGTGTAATATTAAGCGTACGAGCGTGAGTGCTTCACGAACTCTACAGCGTGTGGAGGGGTCACAGTTAAAAACTTGTAACAACTTAGCTCGATTATTGAACCAATATTTTGGAGATTGGGGATTTGGCCGAGCGGTTTTGTCTGTGGCTTCTCTGCTAGGTGACTGGGTACCGTACGTTGTGAGTTCGAACCTGATTAAAAGCACCGTATTCATTACCAGAAGTTCTTCTGAATGCTTTTGGTCCGGAAGCAAAAAAATGTGCTTTTTTCCAGTGAAAATATTCGACCTTGTCGAACAATTGATTAAACTCTTTATATGAAATACGTTTAAGACCATATCTCTGTAAAACAGACAAAGGGGCGCTATGTGTACGTAGTCGCAATTAATGAATGTGCCCTCGGATATTATTCAGCTGACAAAATGAAAAGCAAGAACGTGGCGTGAAGGCAATTACCAACGTTCATTTACTTCAACATTATAAACGACTTCTTCAAATTCTATTTACATAATTAAAAGCAAAGCATTATTAGTGATACGTATAGATAATAACGGTGTTCATCGCTTCAACGTTATTGTAATATTTTAATCAGATATTACTGTTGTGTACTGCTAGGCATTGCCATGCAACGGCATTGTTACATATAGCACAGACTAGTGTCTTTCAGATATTAAAAAACCGATGTTAATTGCATTACTTTAAATAGATGCTGTCCATCAATAAACGGAAGATTACTTGCTTCGTTGATGCCACTTCCAGACAAGCAATGGAGGGGCTCGTCAAAGTACTGGTAATAATCGCACTCCAATATACTGGGAGCCAGTTTTATTGTGGTATCAGCCAGCATCATTCTTTAGTGAAAAGAGACGGTAAGTAAACAAACATCATATCGTCTACACTCATAAGACTCCAAACATACAAACATTTGTTCAAAAATTACCTTTAATGTGGAGTTGCACGTAACCAACATTTTTTTTACAAGGAGTATTTCTCATCAAAGATGAAAAGGAAACCCCTTCATATTATATACTTTCAGAAAGTAGAGAAGCTAAAGTTTACTATGGTAGCAATCATTTACTCGAAGAATGAAGGACGTATATATTTGGGGTAGGAACCTCAATTTTGGTATTACAACTTTCAAGCCTGATTTTCTGCTAACTTACCACAGCAACCCCTATATATAGGAGCTTAGGCCTGAGAGGGTTAATGATAGAAATTAATGTAAGTCGAAAACTTGATGCTTTTTTCTGAAATTTAGTGTTTCACTTGAAACGAGAGTATATGTAGAAATCAAACGACTTTTTTTATTCTGCATCATCTATCCTCATTCTAAAATGGCGTGAGTTGAAAGACTGATAACTAAAATAGTGATTAAAATCACGATAAGCAAAATTAAAATGTCTCTTTCAATTCACACAATGTAAGAACTTTATTGCCAAACAAAATAGTCGTTTTCTTACATAGTGTTAAAAATCATACGGTGTAAATTTCAGAAAATTTGACCCAGTCAGAGAGGACTTTAATTTTCTGCAAATCTTGAACAGTGAGAAAAGAGAAGCCAGAAAATCGGGTGATGTGCATAAAAAATCCTAAGGGATTTCAGTTTGATCGGCTTGCGATGGATGTTAGACTTTCCTGCGACATCAAAGAGCTTCCTTGGAACACAACGAAACGTTCGATTATGAGGCAATGTAGAAGTACAGATTAGTGTTATTGCATGCACTTTAATGAGGAACTGTTGTTACAGTATTAGTTTAATGAAGTGTATTGTTACTTTGTTTGTTTTTGGGGCAAGGCAGCCGCTGTACCAGCCTTAAAATTAGCTAAATTTGAAAATCGATATTTCGAATTGACGATGAGCAATATTGACATGAATTTGATGGACATTTATATTGTCTCTTATATGTCCTATTGTGTATGTATCGTAAAATGTTTTCAATAAGATTTTGGTAATAAGACGGGTTACAAAGAAAGGTGAAGACAATCAATATATGTTTTTGCCCTATAAATCCTGTAAGGATGTTTATATTTTTCGTAAACGCATTATGTCCACAAATTATCATCAAAGGAACATGGGTCTGAAGAGCCCCAAATATGGCCGAATATGGATCTTCAAAACTGCATAGTAGCGGTGAGATTCAAGTCAGTATACTACTGTACAGAAACTGAATGATAATGGTGTAATGATTTGGGTTCTGCTTAACATCATGACTTAAACAATGCCATTCTCATAGACAAAGGACTATGTCTGAAGGTTAAATACCTACAGCATTAGCACATCCCATCCCGCATTTACCAGCCAGGCTCTTATCCAAACCCTTTCCCCAGCTAGTTGGTGGAAAGTGCCTGAAGTTTTAACCACGCGCGCTGCAAAAGAGACACAAATTGTGTTTGCCTTAAACCTCTTCCCTGAATGAACATTTTGAAGTTCCAAAATCAAACTACGAAATCATGATTTAAACCATCTCTATTTCCTAAGACGATAGATTGCTGACATAGAGTGATGGAATCGCACACTTAAGGTTTATTAAGCAATGTACAGTAAATGACTCGGGTACGATACATACCTTTAAAATCTGAAGGAATTTCGATCAAGATAGGGTTTTATTTCATTTTTGGATGACTGTCTGGAAATTTTATTAATTAAAGGAAATTTTGAAATAAGGTAACACACTAGAGCTTTCTCACCATGTTCAAAGTCAAGTAACGTGGCACAACACCCTATATCACAAGGTTTCTTACATAGCAAACTGACATCCGCAATGCCATTAAAGACTGCCACTTGCGTATTAAAATATAAAATGCTTTCAGCAACGATTGTATAAACTAACAAATGAAAGAAATTTGAACTGAAAGTATTGCTTGACTGATGCTCTCTTTCTTATCAGTACTTTCTGCTGACTTAGATAACCTCGGATGTTGGAAAGATAATGAAGAAGAAAGGTCGATTCCAACTTTGGAAGGAGAAGATGATAACCTTGATGGGAATTATATGAACCGCATTGATCCCATCAGAAAGTGCAAAGAAGCTGCCATGTCTAGATGTCACACCATCTTCGCTGTACAAAATGGAGGATGGTGTGCATCAAGTTCAGATGCTGAACACACCTATAAGAAATACGGGATATCTCAAGATTGTGGCAGTGACGGTGAAGGAGGAGTCTGGGCAAATCAAGTGTACAAGATAAGTAAGTAAACTGACTTGGGATATCTAACAAAAGGGCTTAATGTTTTTGCAGATTAATCAACGTCGGCCATCCGATCTGAAAAGTGTAATATACGATTACACGATAATAGTAATATAAAATACAAAGTTAAATAGTGAACCAATCTTTCTCTGCTAACTTTGCTGGTCATATGTGATAGAATAAGTAGGAGGAAGGACTTAAATGCTTTGTCACATGAATATTGAATGTGAAAGTTGCGCTAATATTTCGTCACTGAGGCCTCTGGTTGTTGAAAGCAGAAACTAAAATGGTAAGGGTTTCATAAACCAGTAATATCCTTTCAGAGTTTCTTCATTGTAAGTATTACAGATGTCTCGTCAGTTTGCATTTCTTTGGGGAAAAGTACATATTATTTCTGAACAAAATCAGTAGAGCATTATCTGCAATATATTTTGCCTAATATTCATGTCCGCCGTAGTTTATTTTTGTTTCTCACAAAAATTCATTGATTGTACCATTCCGTGACGATATGCCCTGAAGCACAAATTTCGACAATGATAATGTATCAGGACACACGTCATCATCTGTGTGAAGGCAGAGGGCCTATTTTCGTTATCCTTTGTAATCTGTTTTGTCCTCTTTACATTTTCGATGGCCCGATATGTTTACTATTAGTCATGTAACTTCCATGTATAGTTATAAAATTTAATTCTTTACTTTTAATCGAACACAGCAATATGACGTCAAAACAAATTCAATAATCCAAATCACACAAGGTAATAAATTACCAGGTCCTTTAGTATAAAATATCAAAAAGAAAAAAATTACAAGATAATGAATGATCATCTTGAACCACGAATGCAATCATAAGTGATGGTATCAGGTGTCCGTAATGGGTAAGCGTACCCTGCTAGCATGCTACACACGTCAAGCATGGCCTTGAAGTGTCAAAATCAATGGCAACTCAGTGAAGCTACCATATAAGGTCAAAGTTGGGAATACTGTCACGCATCATTTGCGTAACAGTTGCGTCGTATTTGGAAACCATGTCCCCGTATCTACCATAGAATTTCTTAAAAGATCTTGCAAGTCTACTTTACGAGAAGCCCTGTCTTACTAACTTAAAAGCCAATGAGGCATGTCGTTCTCAAAAATCATCATATGACTCGTAAGCTCTACAGTATCTCAGGAGCTGTGAAACATATACACCATGGATGGAATGCTGCTCGACAAGTAGGGAAATTTGGATAATTTGAAAATTAAAATCATCCCTCTTGTCATATACCTTGGTGTACAGAGCATGATGTCTTATATGGAAAAACAGATCAAGGTATGAAGCTAAATTCGCACTTTCATCTGGATCTGTATAATTCAGATAATTTGATATGTTTGGATTATTCAAACTTAGGAGGTCATCAATACACCTGTGTGTGTTATTAAAACGTTTTGCAAGTCTCTTACGGCCAGATTTGTTGTGAGATTGTATGAACTCAGCTTTATATGAATAGAGAAACAAATCTGCAAGAAGTGGTGCACAGTTCACTTTATGATTATGAAAGTGTTGATCATCAGTTCCAGGCCGGGTGTTGGTAGGCAATAGTTCACTTGCTGCAACATCAAATAGCTTCGATAGCAAAACTAGGGAGGGCGAGATGTTCGACATATGAGGCAAGAAAATTCGGAGTAGTGTTATTGAATGCATATTTCAAAATGATAACAAGATTATATTGGTCTTTCGAAGTATCTTATACTGTTTAATTTTGTAGATGATACAGCCGCAGCGCGATGGTTTACCTTGTATGCAGCAAAATTAGTGAACAGATTACTGCTTTCTTGAATAGATGGTGAGAAAGATGAGGTTGGTTGATCGAATATTAAGTGAGCATTAAAACTCTTCATTGCAGCCCCACCTATAAACTACTGACTGATGTATTATATTATAATTCAAAAAAGTCTTGTAATATGTTTGTTTGTGTTTAGAGAATTGTGTACATCAAAGTTTGAAGGTCTCAGTCTACCTGAGAGAAGGCTTCACGAAACACACAATCATATATTCCAATGGGGAGTTCAACGAGTGTATCAGGTCAATAAGTCGCACGTGATCATCCCTAAGTCCGTTGCGTTGCATCACCGATCAAAAGTATTCTTTATTCTTTCTTTATGTAACTAGTGTTCTTGTTCATTTAGCTAACGGTTTTATCGTCACATCACCGTTTTCTGATTGTCTTCTCAATGCTATGTTTTTGGCATGAGTTACGTTCTGTCCTATAGTTTCGAATCGGAAAATCACAAACAGTATCAGATTGCTATTTGTGTCGATTTTAATATCACATTTTTCTTATATATCGTGACTTTTTGTTTACTTTGATTGTGTTTGTGTGTCATCCTATGATTGTCATTATCATTTATTATTTTCTTTTCTTTTCAGTGGCCTAAGCCTACTTGGCGGTGCCCATATTGGTTTCGTCTGAATTCTTCTTCCTCTTCTTTTTCTTCTACTTCTTCTTTATTTTTAATATTCTTCCGTAATTTTTGTCGCTCCTATTCCAAGAAACAACAAGAAACTTCACATTGTTCGGGGGTAGGGAGTACTTGTGCATGGTAAACTTGAACTTCAAAGTATCATATGACGTTTGTGGCTATATTAGATTTTAAGAAAATCCTCAAAATGGCATATTCTAAAATCTATAGAGCGAAACCACTAATTTCTAGTGTAGAATGCTCTAACTTGGTTTAAAGAATTCGAAAATCAAATTATGACAAGTATGGGCCATTTTTTTTCTTTCAAAGTTGGATGACCTTTGAGCTACTTTCATGTATCTCAGAGGTCCATATATCTTTCTTTCATGAATTTGACTTTGTTTGTACCGTCTATTTACTGTCTGTTCTGTGCTGTTTTGTGTCTATGTTTACAACTATTGTCTTACAAATTTTGACCTAGTGTTATTGGATTATGGATTGGTATGATTGCGATTATTTTACTACAAGTCCTAAAAGTTTCGTTGCTGTTGTACATGTTAATGTGGTTAAATTTTTCCCAAAAGAGTATGGAGACCTTTGACCTGCTTTCCTGTATCTCGGTAACTGCAACAACTACTGGTATATTATTACTAGATGTGGAGTTAATACTTTAGGACTGGACAACTTGTGTTGTCTCATATTGAGCAGTAATGGACAGACATTCTCACTTGCCTGGCCACTGGGAGTGTGGAATCGACGGTGTCGAAAATATCGACCCTGCTCTCTCAGAAATCGTCCTACACTCTGCAGTATATATTACACAAGCTCTGATAAGCAGCCTTTCGTTACACGCGCAAAATATTATCCAATGGCACGATGAGTAACACATGGACCGGAACTACAAAGTGAGCAGGCAAAGAGTGCACTGATAAGATCGTACGTCTTTGGTGATAGACTCACAAAGACGGCCGGATTTTCCAAATAAAAGGTGAACATAGGCCACTCGGAACATATAGGCAATTTTTTTCTGTTGTAAATCTCGTCCGTAGCAGAAGTTGAAGTATCTGCAGTGGCGACGAAGTAGGATAGTCGCTGGTACAGTTAAACATTCGATGTTTCCTGTGTGAATTTAATGTATTTTGTGGTCATGTGAGAAATAGAATCTCACATACCAAGACCTTGGATCAGATGGGATATTTCGTCTCACAAATATCCCCAGCGGCTCATGTGAGACAACATATCCCCTACGAGTGTGGGAAATCCCATCTTAGGTCCTAGGGGTGTGAGAGTCTATTATTCTCGGCCAACAAACCGGACTAAAAATGTCTTTGCTGCAAACTACCTTGATCGTGCTAAGGCCCCGCCAACGCTCCCTGCAGCTTTAATTTCTGTTTCGCATTGTGGTGTTATTAATTGTTTTTAGGCATGAAATCGAGTTGATACGGTAGTTTTGCCTTTCGAGGACAAATATATAATTAATACGTTGTTTAGAAAGTTTGCTTTTTAGCTCACATTTGGTATACCAATGTGAGGTTATCGTATAAGCTGAATCAGTTCATTTGCATCCGATTTGCATGTCTGTATGTCTGTATGTCTGTATGTATGTATGTATGTATGTATGTATGTATGTATGTATGTATGTATGTATGTATGTATGTATGTATGTATGTATGTATGTATGTATGTATGTATGTATGTATGTATGTATGTATGTCCGTCCACATCAAACACACCTAAACCGCAGCACGTACTGTCTTAGTATTTGGTGTACAGGTGCACCTAGGGATGGAGATGTGAATTTGTTCAAATAAACTCGTCAGTGTCAAATGAAAATGAGGAAAAAAAAGAAAGAACACTGCAAATTGCTAAAAATCTGAAACCGTTGGTTACATTGGGTTGAAACTTGGTGTGCAGAAGACGAAGTAGTCTAAGAATGAACATGGACAATAATTAAATCTTTGTTGTCCCCTGTTTTAGATAAAAACATAAAGAGAACGAAGTAGTTTAAGAACTAACATCGAAATAACTTAAACATTGTTTTCCCCTGTTTTAGATAAACAATTAGAAATCTTTTAACAACTTGATTACATCTCAAATATGTTCATGTAGCACTCTATTAAAATATAAGATGAGAAGTTCGTTATCGAACTTTGTTTCTTCTTGTAACGAGTTAACGGAAACATGTATTTGTATTAATCATTATTCCCCTCTTAACTCAAATTATTTTTATTGTTACTAGCCATTACAGATACTGAACCGCCAACTATCAGTTGCCCAGATGATATTTCGTCGACCACATACATTGACAAGCTTATGGTTGCTGTTACATGGTTACTCCCCAATGTCACCGACAATAGATGCGTAAATGTACGTGGCAGCCATGAGCCTGGAAGCAACTTTACCATCGGCACTACAGTTGTGTCCTACAATGCATCGGACGCTTCTGGCAATGTCGCGTCCTGTTCGTTCCTTGTGACAGTGAAAGGTTAATTAAATTAGATTAACTGCACTTCTTTGTCTCATCAATTTATCTACTTCGGCTGTCATCATGGGTTTAGCCATGCAACTTTTCACCATGCTAATATTATCTATACATCGGGCCGAAGATGAAGATAATCCCTTATTTAAATTTTTGATAATGCCAACTGCAATAAATTAACTGTAAACCCGTCAATGCTATTTCTATTACTCTTCTTATCCTGCATTTCAGACATAAATATTCTAAACGTTGTAATTTCAGTGTCTTATCCACAATAATGGAGGCCTGAACCGCGAAAAGATATTTGCATTTGCAAGGATCGTTAAAGGGGGATGATAGTTTAATTTATGATGGCTGAAGGGGATTGAAAAACCGCAATTTATAGCATTATTAGGCCATGAAAAACGAAGATGTTTCTCACTGTTGCGTGCTCATCTAGCGTAGTCGCTACAATTTTTTTCCCGACAAAATTAAAGTTCGATAAGGGTATTGAAAATGTGTCTAGAGTAAAGCATACACACTGTCCATTTATGAATAGTAGCCTTATATTTTCATGTCGTTTTTCGTTTTATGTGGCAATTACTGGCATACGATAGGCCCTTACACTCAATGATGCAAGTAAACATTCCTATTTTGTTGTTCCTACATCGGAAATGAGATTCTGAGGATCGCAACAAAAGCAATTAAACAAACAAACGGAATAGAAAAAAACGTCACAGCATCGTTTTTGCAAGAAAACTGTTTTTGGCCTTAGCTACGTCGTAGAGGGTGGTGTATACCGCTCTCTCTCTCTCTTAAAGCCCCTGTAGCTGTAACTCTTGAAATTTGTCGACCTCTGTTTTTTTTTAAATTCTACAGATTTAAATGATATAGTCTTTTACCACTGAAAAAATTGGACAAGTAAATTTATTATATCATAAATTTTAACCGTTATTTTGATGTCCCGCCATTTTATAAAAATTTGTAATATCGCAAGGAAAACATAACAATCATATGGTGTCCCAGTGGCAAACATTCAGCACTATGCATTATATTGGACTACTCTGTTGTTTCTGTGAAGATTCCAATGCATATATGCACTGCGTACTGTGTTTTTTGCTTTATTTGCATGAGGGTGCCATTTTATGTTTGGGCAAACATTTGTTATTTATCATGCTCAAAATTGCACCTATAGTTACAGTTGACAGTTTATTCTACCTGTATATACACCCCTCAATGAGTACATTCCCATGAACTTGTTTTAGTTTGGAAGTAAAATCACAAAAATACTGCTAAAGATACAGCTATCGGGCCTTTAATGAAGTTTTATCCGTTTTGAATTATCCATGATGTGTCTTGATATCAAAGAATTAATAGTTTTCTTTTCCCTCTATTTCACTTCACGCCGTTGAACTGTGCCGAAGGTCTCGTCCCATCTATTTTCGCAAGGGAATCGCTGGCGTATCCCACTGCAATAGACGTACGTAATGACAAAATACCTTTGGCATGTGTTTATATTATTAAATACTAACCTTTTCGAACTGTTAATGTTTACCGTTGTACATTCATTTGCCTGTATTTTGTAAATTAAAAAATCATAACATCATTACATAACATCATAACATTACACTCAGCAAACGTGAAAAGTGTTTTTGAAAAACTATTGTTCTTCATCATATCTAAAGGACAAAGTGACCATTGTTTTGGTGATATTTTTGTCATGTGAGCAACTTGAAAGTGGTTTTCTCAAAATACGTGTACTTTATATGAAGGGCATAGTCAGTTGCTTTGACATTAGTTTAATGCAATTTTCGTTTGTTGGTAGCAACTATTCATCTACAAGAGATGAGCAGAGCTCTGATATTGGTATTGCATTAAATTTCAGTAAGCAACGCACCATAAATATTTTCTCAAGCGAAACATTAAAGTGAAATAGTTTTCTTTGGTAACCACTTTGTGCTCCTGACTGAAATGACATATTTACTTGTTTAAGTCTTCAGTGTTTACACATAAAATGGGAATGGTTTCACAGTATCGTTTTATTTCTCTTTAAAACAAAAACTAATTTGCTTGCCTAAACTATTGGTTTGTTTATCGTCTGAATTGCACTTTCTTGGTTGTGAAATGGAATCACAAATGAAGTTGAACAGTTTCTGTGTACTTCTTTGCTATAAAATGCAACGTGACACAAAATAGTCACACGACATTCATTTACTTCACCCGTGGAGAGAATAATTAAAAATGTAACATTCTTACATACTACAGATTCTTGAAGAATTTGGTCACATATCAAATATGATTTCTGGTCTTTACAACGTGGCTATTACACATGAAGAAAGCTTAGCTTTGGCATGGAGTAAGTGAATCAATATTCAACCAATTTGGATTTTTTTTCCATTGCGAAGTGCAGCGCCACATTTTCATAATTTCAGAGTGCTTGTACTAGAGAGGTCTAATGTCTGCATAATTACAGCACGCGATTGCAGATCACCTAGAAGTGTCGAACTTTACTGTATTATCTTTATATTAGACTTAAGAAACCAAACCGCCTCTGTTAAGCTGTTGTTAGAATAAAATTGATAGTATCTTGCATATAACTCTGTACTTGGCATTATAGGTAAATTATGCTGTATTATCCATATCTAGGTGATGATCTCATGATATCTTTCTTTTTATATTTTTTTTTTGCTTTCATACCTTTCATCTGAACAGAACTGTTAGAAGATATAAACACTGGCGTAGAGTTATTGCAGGTTTTAGCCACCTTAAATAAGTCCAGTGTGAGCGACAAAGACGTGATAACGGAATCCATTATGAGTACAACTAGTGACCTTGCAAACTTTGTTGTTAACTTCACTAAGCCTGGAAACGGTTCTACAATGTTGGAGACAACGTACATTCGTCTCAACTTGGAAAAGGACCATGTCGACAAACTAACTAAGACTTCGATCACCATGGGAGGTGGAAATGGGTTTAGCATACCAGACGCACGGTTGTTGTTCCCCAATGTGATGCCAAAAGCTACCGTTAATAGAATTGTGAGTTATTTTACGTCAATACATCATAATGGATGAACAATGATATAATTGCTCACAAGTACATAACTAGGTAGTATTACAGCACAAAATATAATATGATAAATAACATACATAAACATAAATTACACACAAACACATACACAAATAAAAAAAGATACAGACACAGATATATATATATATATATATATATATATATATATATATATATATATATATATATATATATATATATATATATATATATGATTAATAAATCAGAAAATGTTCCTGGACGAGATGGACGAATAGCCAAGTCTTAGCAGCGCTGCCGCAGTACGTCCTGTCAATTTCATAAAATTCCGGTCCTGTCATGTGATCCAGATTGTATTGTTCTTGTTTTTTCGGTTGATACCATTGTTCCCGAAGGTATTGAGCTTGTTTATCTGGAATCTTTCACACATTAATCTGTAAATCTTACCGTGCCATATTTTTTCAAGACGGATTATTCTGAATGTATCGTGTGATTGGGCGACTTGAAATGCTTTGGTACCACGTCGTTTATTTTTCCGCGTATTGCTGATATGTCATTTTGCATAGTACGTGTGTATTCTGTACCACCCCTTTTCCCCGACATACACTACGTATTTGCACTGTTCAAAGAAAATTCCGTTTATGAGATGCCTCGATGTGAGTGCAAATCAGTTAGCGGGTTTTGTGAACGATGCGCGGACGGGCCTCCCGAGTTACCGGTCCGGTGAAGCCATCGACGTCAATGTAGACGATTAATGCTATATGTAAAACATTCAAGCATGCACTGCTATTTTGATTTTTGTGGAAATCTGTTTGATGCTGTCGTTCACGATAAAATTGTTTGAGAATGGCCTGCGTGTACCTAAATGTCATAAAGCTTTAACTAAAGCATGCAATAAAATTATTGTTGCCTGAATACATGGGTTTATGTGCCCTCGCAGCAGGAGACACTTTGCCCTCCTAGCGTCGGGCAAATTTTTATCTGCTTTCGATGGAGGAAGGCGACTTGTAGGTTTCCCGTTTCATTGTCTACCTTGGTTACAAGGGCAGAAACCCAGCTTTTTTCTATGTACTAATCTTAAAACAGCTGAGGAACGTTTTAGAAATAATGCTGAACGAAAATTGTACTGCCACAGTCTTATCAGGTATATTGATCTTTCAGGACCGAAATTTGCCACAAGAGAATGCGAGTTGCATAGAATTAAAGGGTCCACATATCAATAATGAAGAAAAATGACAATATTTTCTCTTTCGTGTATGATCTGCTCTTATAAGGTGTCTTCAGTTTGTCTAACTGCAAAGCGAAATTTCTTCTTATCTACCGTTATATTCAGGCGATATCGTTCAACAGAAGCGCATTTCAGAGTGCCAACATCACACACTTTGATCCGAAGGTCGTCTTAAGTTTAACATTTACTGATGAACAAGGTGACGATCTGCAAGGTATTTTGTCAAACAAACACTCTGAAATTTAAAACTATTGCTACTAGTGTTTCCAGTAACAGTACTCAGATTGTGACACGTTGAGTTCCTGATCTGTGCAACTTCAAACTAACGGTTTGTTGATGAGTATAATAGTACCATGATTCAATGTATTGATATACGAAGAACAGTGGACAAAACCGGTGTCCATATTTAAGTTCCCCCTGACGCTAAAACGAACTCAACTAAAGAAATGCTGAGATCTTGCAAGTGTCTTTGAATGTTCACTAGTTAATTTTCAGTTATTAAGATATCGTATAAACTTACATTGAAAGTTTTGAGACAAACAAGATAATGGTCAGCAAGAAACTCATCACTTCCTTCGTGGTATTAGAGATATACTATCATAATTAGCGAGCATTTTGTTCTTTTACACAGTGAAAGAGGCAGAGGAAGATATTGCCATAATATTCGCAAACGATCCTCCGCCAGCGAACACCAGTCAGTCGATAGAAACTTCGTATCTGGAAGTTGACGATGTTACCTATTTTGGTTCATATTTAACGGTACGTAGATTGAAAAGGGAAAACACTTAAACTTATAACACACTATTTTGGTCGTTATCCTTTCCATAGACAATTATTCTGGACTAAACATTCAAATATACGTGTGTACCTCTATTATCATACATTGTCTACAACCACTAATGAGGAGCTATTTATCAAGATATTTCTACTTCTATGCACGCGTATAGATATCGAGGCCGTTCCATGCATCTATCATCAGGTTGGATAATTCCGAAGCATTCTATGGAACAACAAGAGCATACTTTTTCAATAACATAGTCGAGTATTCACAGAATTACAGTGACTGTCTATTTTCCCTTGATGTCCTCTTTCACGGAGATTACTCTACCATCTTCATCCCAGAGAACTCCTTTACAATTATCGGCAAATACTATTTGACATTTACCATACCAAAAAGTAAGTAAGAATAATTTCACAAAATCTTGTAAGAAATAAGAATAACAAATAAGAATTTGTAGATCTGCCTGCTCTGTTATTTTCTTTCAGAGACCACATCTTTCTCAGTCACTTTTGCGTCCATTCACGATCTTTGCCTTAAATTTATTAAGCATAAATGGATATTCAAATTTATTACAAAATTGCCATGCATATAGCGACCTTTACTGACAAAGATTCTTACCGATGGCGATGAGAATGATATGTTTGACATTCATCATCATCCAGATCAAAAGTACGGCGACGACCACCACCACAACCACAACAATGATTATCGTATTGTTGTTGTTGTTGTTTGTGATGGTGGTGGTGGTGGTGGTGGTGGTGGCGGTGGTGGTCATAGTGACTATGGTGGTTGAGATTAATTTTCCAATAAACTAAACCACGCAAAATTGCGATAATCGACGTACATTGTTTTCATTGTTCGTGATGATGATGATGATAATGATAATGATGATGATGATGACAATGTTGTTCATATGTTGTTGATAATGATGATGAGGTTGTTGTCGTAAGTTGTTGTTGATTTCGTTTTTGTTTTTGATGATGATGATGATGATGATGATGATGATGATGATTGTTTTAGAGATCGTTGTCGGCATGGTATATTTTTCATGAACTAAACCTGTAATATTTGAAATCAAAACAGAGTTGCTAGAATCATCCCGCCAGTCATCGTAGACGTAACAGATATGGATCGCTCTTTTTGGAATAAATAGGACTATGATAGTAACCAAGAAATTGACTGCTGATGCAAGTGCAAATGATAAATCTTATGGATCTTGTTCTCATTACTAATCTCGTGATTTTTGATCTCATGTAGATATTGGCATGGTGTTCTCAATGAGTATCAAGCAAACCATGTGTGGGTATCTGAATGAAGACTTAGCCACTTGGGAAAGCAATGGTTGCAAGGTATACCAGGCAAAAAAGTAATTTTTAAAAAGAGAATGATCTTGATCATTGGTTTAACTGCGTACACGTGATTAATGGCGACTCATTTGCTACTCTTACACTGACAAAAGCACATCAATGAAAAACCGTTTATCTTTCCGCTTCCTCAGGTGGATGTTGACAACGTTTTTTCCATTCACTTATCACAAGCTATGTGATCAGATTGAAGGAGTATCCAATGTATCTTAGTGAAATATTTAAAAGCGAGAAGTGCATTTTGAGGATAAATAAAATTCAAGTTTAAGAGGAGCTTCATATTTTTGAGTTGACCAATTATGTAACCTTGGTTGCGGTATAAATGATGCGACCAAATGCCTCCTTTCACGATTTTTCTGAACAGTGGTAACATGTCATCCATCAATAATGATACGATTTGCGAAGTAATAACAATTCTTATTTTCCTCGCTTGTTCAGATGCTTTGTACCGTTATATCAAAGTTTTCCCGGAGGGGTTTCCCTGGTTTGAATTAAATATAATAAATTTTGCTTTGCAGGTATCACCAGACTCTAACATAACTTCTACAGTGTGCTCGTGTAATCATCTGACCATCTTTGCGCCGTACGCTACACGCTGAGCTGTACCAATACGTACGAGTCACACGGAAAATAATAGCTGTCCTGTCCAAAAGGCATATGCCTGAAATTTTCCAGCCCTTCAGAGATTCATTTGATTCACCATGGCATCATACTTCATTGTCTCCTGATTAATTATCTAAGGCATTCTGGCATACATATTTGATATACTGTGTTAACTTCATCATTTACGTATTGCTGAGAAATATTGTTGTGACAATGTCATTCTTTTCTCAGTTTCAAATATTATTCGCCGTAAAATATGTGCGAGAAACACATGTCGGTCTCATAAATTTTGTATCAATGTGGCGGCGCTATCATATGCCATGTAATACGTCTTGAGTGTTTTGTCTCATAGGCAAGTACACTGATGACAATATTTCCATCATTAGAGCGGCTTGAGAATACTAATCCTTAGTCCATAATCTTAAGTTTTTAATTTTTATTCGTGGGTATCGTATCGTGATTTTCATCATATTAGTAAGTACGGTATCTTTAAAAATATAAAATATTTAGGATACTGTATATGTGTGGGGGACTTCACATTAAATTCACACCGAAAAGCTGAGTCTCTTCGACAATATGCACTATATTTTGTGTGCTAAGACACTGTGACCCTATTTATTGCGATTTACATGAGAATGCTTTTGTACGAGATTTGATTGTATTCTAAACAATGTGTTATAAGTTGTCAAAGGATTGTAGCATTTACCCTATCCTTTTTAATCCGGTAATCTAAATTTATTTTATTTGACGTTACAATGAAGTCTTTGAAAGAAATTTGCAAATTATCTGCGTCATCGAAAATTAGTTTAGTGCGCTCTCCTTTACCACGTTATAGTAAGGTGTGAAACACTTTTTGTAGTAACTTAAGCTGACGCTAAGTACTTAAGTTGGTTACCATATTCAACATTCTAAGTATTTAATAGATATCATTTTTGAACCTTTTGAATTATTCAACAATATTTTCAAATTTCGTAGTATCTGTAGCAGGGAAAAACGTTTTGACAGAGATATCAGAAATCGTTTGTTGGATCAAAAATGAACTTCAGTTTTAATATTGTTAATTTATGGAGTTTTTACGTAATAATATATGTTATTCGATTTATTGTTTTCATTGTACACTGTTTTCATTGAACCAACGTATTTGTAAACATGTAAAACACTTTAGACATGTAAAACATGAAAATTTCTTACTTTCTCTTTCTTCAACAAGACAGAACTTTGAACGATTTTAATGTTTTGTTTGAAAATAGTCCATTTTATACCTTTAAAGTTCTCGGTACCTTACACGAATTTGCCCTCTAAATTAGTCCTTAAAACCTGAGACGATCGACAATATCTACAGCTAAAACACGTAAGATTATAAAAGTAAGTATCTAGGTTATGCAGGAATGTTTTACCAGATTCGCCTGAAATGTTGACATGATGCATGTTCACGTACAAATAGATCTTTTTTGCCACGAAAATGATTACGTTTTTCTTAAACATACTTATTACATCACTATCTTACAGTAAACCGCAAGATAGCTCGGAGCTATTTTGAAGCTATTTTCAAATTGACTGTAAATACTTGCTGCCCTGAAAAGTTTACTTTTTACCCGCAATGCATTTTTGTCGTATGGTTTTGCCCCTCCCCAATACACGACAAAAAACCATTTGCGGTAGAGAATTTTTATAAGAATGGCCGGTATACAAATATACGTCTGCAACTGTGCACATTTGTTAAAATTGCAGGGTCCGAAAAGTCACACTGATAGAGAATTTTGAAAATTTTAAATGTTTGTTAATGATTTCCGTTTTGTTGATGATTTCACTTCTGTACAATTTTTAAATCTCAAGAATGTGTTATGATATACTGCAATTGAGAGGGAGAAATCTGAATATGTAAAATGCTCGATAAAATAGAAAGCAAGCTTAGGGAAAAATATTCGGACTCTCAAATAGATACATGTACTGTCCCGGTTTACCTCTTGTAAAGGCTCATTGTAAAGCTCTGGGAGTACGCAAAATTTTCACCACCATAGTTTTTAACACTCGAAAATTGTATTTACCCGTACAGTTAATACAATGGTAGTGGCCATTTTTAATTTCAAATTTCGATATATGATGGGTTCCTAGCTGATGTTAGTCTACTGTCATTGTTCAACCAAAACGTACATTCAAGTGTACCTGTTTAGATTGTTTGAAAGAGGTCTATTGAAAATCTTTGAATTGTGTTGTTGTTTATTATCATTATTATTGACACAAAATCAAATAAAGTTATACGGTAGAGAAATACTGTCATTTCTAAGCCCTATACAGCGCCAAAGTGTGCATTGGTCGACGTTGATACCGTCCTATTACATGTATAGAGGACTATCACAGCGTACACACTGGGTAAAGTAATCATGACGGCGATGACGCATACTGTTTTCCATTTAAAATTTTCTCGCGAAATAGACTAGCAACAACAACAACAACAACATCATCATCATCATCATCATCATCATCATCATCATCATCAATAGTTTGTGATGGACATACTGGATATTATCGTGGAAATGTATACCTGAAACATAACGTTATAATTATTCAGATACAGCAGGGTGCAATATTTGTGACAAATAGCCTGGTTAGTCTATTGAGATCATGTTATCGAATAAAAGATGTTAGCTCATGACAGTAAGAGCACGCAGTTAACCTGCATCTGTTAGTGTCTTTGTTAAGGGGACCTGTTCTCTGTAACAATCATAAATGCATTGAACCAGTCACCATTAATGGGAACTTTATATTTCCATTCGGTGCATGTGCCCAAGTTGTTTTGAATCGTGAATATAAAATATTGAATTGATCATTTCTAACAATGAAATTAATCTTAGGTGATCTCATCAGATGCGAAGTTCAGACAGTCACTTAGTCGGATAAATTATTCAAATTCCATTGAGTACATCAGTTTCTATTGCCATTGTGCTGTATCTCTGTGGTTAGATCTCGTGTCCACGAATGTCTCCGTTTTCAGTGTATATTATATTATCTATCTGTACTGACGTGTTTCTAGGTTTTTCCTTACATTATCTTATGAAATACATTGCTGGTCCTGCTGGACGCATAAGTAGATGCTCGTAAAGAAGTCGGCCTGTCGATATGTATTTCACAACAGATTCACATACTGTACATCGTCTTTTCCGTGTTTAGTTTGTAGTAAGAGTGTAAGCTATCCATGGGCATGTGAGCGTGTCTGTGCTCCTGTGATTAATATATAAATCTTACTTTTGCATGACGTGTATCGAGTCATTGATTACGTTATTTCAATTGTCAGGGGGCTATTGCCAAAATGTAAAGATTACATGTACGTATCGACAAAAAGTAAGAAATTTTTCTACAACTGAGTCTTTGGCAAATGTTTCCTTGTCGTTGGTGACAGCTACAAGGCAGTATAAAGTTTGTGAAACAAAACGTATAGACAGAAGGGAGCACACTCAGAACTAAATAGGAACACCATTCTAAATGAGCAAGAAATGCAGGTATATCCGAAATCCCAACGTTATTAACTTAGAGCTCCTGCAAAAAGTTCACGTAGAAGAGATTCAACATTTCGGCTTAGATTATAATTGCCGTATGTGCTATTACAGCTTTGGCAATAGTTACCACAGTCATCGGTATTGTAACTGCTTTTGTGGGCGGAGCAAAAACAGGTATTGAAATATCAAAAGACTAGCGTTTTGAGTAACGCTGTTTTACCTCTCATTCTGTTGCTGAAATGTTTGAAACCTAATCTGGTTTGTTCTCAGAGGATGAACTACCCTATTTGGATGTCAGTACGACCCGAGCTACACAGAAAACAGACCAACCTATAAAACCCTCCACAACAAATAAAGCCATATTATGATCAATTGGATTTAAAATACGTGCATGAAACGATTATCAAACGCCAACACCTCTTCTCTTTTCTGTATGATGAAATACCTCCAAAAGTTAACCAATGACAACTGAGAAGTGATGCTATTAGGGAGTGACAGATTTATGAAGTAAATAACAGAAATAATGTTTTCCAATGTCATATGTCTTTCCTGTCTGTATATAGGATTTTTAATTTAATTCGCCGTGTATTCTTTAGGCGTCATTGTGACTTGCCTTTCGAATAACACTACGTCGACAAATTCTTCAAGACAGCTCTTTCTATCCCTTAAAATTCACTAACTGTGATGTTATTAAGCCTTTCTCGTTATGTTTGTTTCATGGATTGTATGTCTACTGCTCTTTATCTGAAAGTCGACATTGCCATCTTAGTAAGTAATACAACTTTGAGGCAGTCGACCACATCATCAATATAGCCGATTTCTAATTCTAAACATGTAAGATTATATGGAAGGATTAGCATTGATTAAGTTTTAGATTACACAGGAATTTAATGCCAGAATTGCCTTGAAATATGAAAAGATGCATCAATTTTTGTAGTTTCACAAACAAACTGACCTTTTTTGTCTTGACAGCGATTACATTTGTGTTAAACGTACTCATGAGATCATTATCTCAAAATCTTCCTGTGGCGTGAAATCGACTTTATACCCAAAATACATTTCAATATCGTGTAGTTTGTCCCCTTAGCACAAGACAAAGCTACTTAATGTAGCGAGAATTGAGAGGGAGTGGCGTTTTGTTTATCGAACCTGCATGACTTTCTCCTAAGGGGAATTCCACGTCAAATATTAAAGCTGGTTTAAATAACGGTATTTTTAGTTAGTCGCAACATGGAAAGATAGGCAAATATTCTATCATGGCGGAAGGGATCTACTTGTCGCTATCAAATTTCTTTTGAACCGATGTCGCGTGAGCTCGTTGAAAGTGTCCGGATTGGCTTATTTTTTATTGCCGGTGCAAAGGACTGCCAACTTAAGTAGCCCACAAAAAAGAATAGATTTGAACGTTTGACGGCGAATAGTAACGGCAATGTTGCGGCAATGTATGAAAATAGCCAATGAGTATTATTCAGTTTTATAGAAAAACACAAATTGTTCTATGTCATTTCTCCTCTTTGTGGACATCACTGGTATATCAGCGCATTGTATGACGTGTGCCCCGCATCCATTGATCATGACAATCCTGACGAGATATTTGGGTGATTCACTGGTATATCAGCGCATTGTATGACGAGTGCCCCGCATCCATTAATCATGACAATCCTGACGAGATATTTGGGGGATTAAGCATGACTTGAATCTTGTGGGGGGGGGGGGGGAGGGGGGTTAAGCAGGACTTGAATGTACAACATTTGTGCACGCCTAGATTGGCATGAATCCTTTATTGCCGCAAAACACGTACGCATTGTTGGATTTCGTCAAATTGGCAAAAATTAATGAGGTTACCAAGCAGATGCTACACGCAAAATTTCAAGAGGATTTGCTGTGTGGTTTTAGACAGAAAGATATTTTTAGGTTCTGACAAAATTCAAGACAGGTGGAAGATCATGTGACCATTTTAAATTTGCTGGGTCAGGTGCACGACTATTCATGATCACGGATCACCCTTGCAGGTTTGAGCAGTTTGCATACCACGGTTTTATAAATATAGCTTGACAAATCATTTACGGAAGAATCAGCTCAGTAAAAACAAAAGTTCCCGAGCAAATGTAAAGATAGTGTAGTTATGAGCAAATTCATATTCAACGCTGTCATTTCGAAATGTAGATTAAGGCTTGAACAAGAACATTCAAGATTTTTCATGCAACCGCTTTGACATGGGGTATTTGATGGTGTCAGCGTACTTCTTTGCCTTGAATGTTTTTAGTTCTTCTATCACGCACTGGTTTTTCTTTCGTAGTAATACGATTGGAACTAATTTGGGAGAATTAGATCTTCATATTTTTCAAATTCCTATAGCTGAATGTTGTAATATTACGAATTACTCATAAAAACAAGCGTATTACTAAAAACGAAAAGCCGATAACCCTACATTTGCAGATCAAACCGACATTAGTTCACCATCCAGTTATCCATAGTCAGTTCGAATCGTACAAGTATCTAAGTAAAAAATTAACGACATCATCTTATATGTGTAAAATGGACAAAAAAAATGTTTCATTCATCCTCATTTTGATGAGATAGCGATAAATGTTTGAGGGAAAATAAACATGAATAATGAAAATTGTTCATTACCAAAATTTAACTGCTCTGAAAGCTTTTCGACCGTAAGCGAAAAATGCGCTTTTTCTAGCGCAAATATTCTATTTATCAACCTTGTTGAACAATAGATTAAACTCTTTACGTTATAAATATTACCATATCTCTGTAAAACATACAAAAGGGCGCTATATGTGTGTATTGGCTATTAATGAAAGTGCTCTCAGATATTCTTCTAATGATGAATAAAAAGGCAACCGTGTGAAATCAATTACGAACGTTCATCTAGTTCAACATCATAAACGGCTTCTTCAAAGTCTTTTTACATGATTAAAAACTATCCACTGTTGATTGACCAATCAGAGTGCTCAATTCAGGGTGTTTTATTTACACGTAAAGCCCTGGTCACCAAATTCCAGAAACGAATGACAGCGCCGTAGTAAAGTACTGTCCAATCAAAAGTGAACATGTCATATTCTGTAGACATCTGGTACGTTTTAATATTCAAATTTGGTAACACAGCGGAAACCAGCTGCAACACAAAATCTGCTGTGCCCTAGGGCATTTATATAATGTGCCCTAGGGCATTTATAGGATGTTCATTACATTGGAAGGCTATTTCACAAATAAAAGTTTTAATTCATATCCTAAACATGTTACATTGACAAAGGGGACGGTTGACGTAAACACATTGAAAACGAAAATATATCAGTTAGGGGCGATAGTTTTTAAGTCGGATAAAACCCTCGTACTCGGGCTCTTCTGGTATATAAAGTCCAACCCTACGATAAAATGTCTCGGCCTGCGGCCTCGACATTTTATCGTTGGGTTGGACTTTATATACCAGAAGAGCCCTCGTACTCGGGCTTTATCCTATACTAAAAAGCTGAGCATTATTAGTGTCACATAGAGATAATTAATGGCGTTCCTCGCTTCATCGATACTATTATTTAAACTAGTTCAATCAGATATTACTGGTGTATACTGCCAGTCAATGCCATACAACGGCATCGTTAGATATAGAACGGGCTAGCGTCTTTTAGGTATTGAAAAAAAGAGATGATAATTGCATTACTTTTTAATTGACTCTGTCCATCAATAAATGGAAGCACGCTTGCTTCGTTCATGTCACTTCCAGACAAGCAATGGAGGGGCTTGTCAAAGTACTGGTAATAATTGCACTCAAATATACTGGAAGCCAGGTTTACTGTAGTCTCAGTCAGCATCATATAGTGAAAAGAAACGGTAAGTAAACAAACATCATATCGTCTGCGATTATTTGACTTCAAACATAGTCATTCTGAAAAGATAAAACACTCAAAGAACAGTATTCAAAAATTAATACAATTAAGGTTGATCACACAGTTTTTGAAGGAGTATTTCTCATCAAAGATAACGAGGAAACCACTTCATACTACATATTTTCAGAAAGCAGATAATCTTAAGTTCACAATCGCATCGATAGTTTACCCGCAAGATGAAGAACGTATATTTGGGGTAGAAATCCTCAATGTTGGTATTAATAATTACAATAAATGTTATTCAAAATACTGATGCTTATTCGTGAAATTTAGTGTTTCACTTTCGAATAAGCATATATGTAGAAAACAAACTACTTTTTTGCATCATCTATCTTCATTCTAAAATGGCAGGGGTTGAAATACTGACAATCCATAAAAGTGATGAAAGCCATGATGTGCAAAATTAAAATGCCTCTTACACAAAATGTAATAGCTTTAATACCAAACAAAACAGTCTTTTTATTACATAATTTTAAAAACATACTGTGAGCATGTGTAAATTTCGGAAGATTTTACCCAGCCGGAGCGGAGTAAAAGTCTCTTCAAATCTTAAATAGGGTAAAAAGAGAAACCAGGAAATCGGGAGATGTGCATAAATTTGCATGATTTTACAAGTATTTCCCCGAAACGTACAACTTTTTGCATCTCAAATTTTATCCTTGTGAAGGATAGATTGCAACACTCATGAACTCTACCGCCTGTAACATAATGATGACATTGCAGGGTAACTTCAAACGTTGCAAGGGGAGTCCATGCAGGTCGTCTTTGATTAAGTTTTGTTTCGTCTTTAAATTATCCTGGTCTATTTATTATCCAGCATTTTGAGGTGGTATTTTACGTATGGTTATTTTGAACTTAATCCTGATGTTAAATTAAACATTGCAAAGAACATCATGAGTACCTAAGTGTGCCGCGCTGTTAAAATAGCTATTCATCTGTAAGATCCATTAGATCGGCTGGCGATGTGTGTTACACTTTCTGCGACATCAAATAGCTTCGGTGGAATACAACGAAATGCTAGACGTTTGATTATAAGGCAATGTAGAAATCCAGATTAGTGTTATGGAATGCCCTTCAGTAAGCATTTGCTCTTACAGTATTAGTTTATTGAAGCGTCTTGTTACTGTGTTTATTTTGCGGATAAGGCAGGCGCTAGCCAGCCATAAAATTAGCTAAAAATTGCAGATAGACCTTTTTAATAGACGATTGGCAATATTGACATTAATTTGATGGACATTTATATTGCCCCTTATAAGTTCTTTTGTGTAAATATGTTTTCAATAGGATTTTGGTAATAAGGTGGTTACGAAATCCTGTAAGAATCTTTATATATGTCATAAGAGCATTATGTCCACAAATTATCATCAAAGAAGCAGGGGCCTGAAGAGCCCTAACTACAGCACACGTATGGATCTTCAAGGCTGTATAGTAGCAGTAAGATTCAAGTCAGTATACTACTGTAGAGAAACTGACATTTGATGTGTAATGATAGGGAAATCTGCTTAACATCATGACTTATACAATGCTATTCTCACAGACACATGAGAATGTGAATGTTGAATTTTTAGAGCATAAGCACGCTTTATCCCACTATTTATCAGCCAGGCCTTTACCCTACCTAAACTCTATCCCCAGCTGTTTGGTAGTAAGTGCCTGAAAGTTTAAATCACGCGCACTCCAAATGACATAATCTGAAGCATAAGATGGTGCCTGCTCTTTCACTGTTTGCAGCATAATTCATCTCTGGGTAAAGGTGATTGCATTTTTAATTTCATTCATTGCGTTTTAATTTTCTGAACACATGGACAAGGATAGTCTCATGTTAAGGTTCCACCAAGGTCAGTTTACCACTGTTCCACCCGTAGCCGTACCTGGTTGACAAAGGTATTGCTGGCTGTGATCAATTCAGCTTCCCCTTAGTCTAAGGAATGTTGTTTTCAACCTCAATCAGTAACGTGTTATCATTCTGTAGCTCATTTTAACTGCAATTTTTTCGAGTGCTTTGCATCTTTAAGTTTTCGCCATTTGTAACGTGTAGTTTGTAACATTCATGACTTAAATTAGGTCGGCTAGCGATAGATGTTAGGCTTCCTGCGACATCAAAGAGCCTCCATGGAACACAAAGTAAGTTTTGATTATTACGCAATGTATAAATCCAGATCATTTATTGACTGCATTTTAATAAGCAACTATTATATCAGTTAGGTTTACAGAAGACTAGTTTATTATTACTCTATTTATCTTTGCGTAAAATGACGCTGCTGTACCTGCCATAAAATTACCTAATCCATTTCCCTAACACGATAAATTGCTGAAGTAACGGTATGGAATTTAACACTGGAGGTTAATTGAACAATGTATCTTGAATGACTCGGTTAAAAGAAGTACCTATCAAACAACAAATGGAATCTCGATCAATTAAGGTAGCTACATACCTTTTAGACACTTTCAGATTTTTATTTTTTTCTCAATTGAACACGTCCAAAACCCCAATAAAGTATACATTTTCTGAAAGCCCTGATATAGAGCTATCCGACTAAGCACAGTACAGGGTCATTATTTGCATAGGAGTCACGTGACAAGCGTTTTGCTGAACCTTCCAAAAACCGGTTTTTCCCGCCTTATGCGAACACGCTGCAAGATTTCCGGTTGGAATTTCTTCATTGACAAGCCTTGACAATATCCTTCAAAACCGTGTCTGGGATTTTCTTTATATGCCTTTGTTTTTTTAATGCGCTCTTAAAGGTGTTAGATGAAGGTGCTTTTCAAGGAATTTTAATTATCACGCCATATAATTTGAATGGAGCCTCCGGGAAAAAATCGCAGACACGGTTTTGAAGTATCCAAATGATCCAACTTTTGTTTTCGACCAACTCAATGGTATATCCATTACCAAGGCAACTGGCCTTGATTCCATCCCGGCACAATTGACCAGTTCAACATGGCTAAGGTAACACCGCTTTTCAAACAGGGTAGCAAATCTGACATGAACAACTATCGCCCAATATCAACCCATAGCTACAAAGGTTTTTGGTCATCGCACTCCACTGAAACGTTCATTACATTCTCTCTAGCGTGGACAGCGGAAAGTTAACAGGTGCTATTTACACTGACGTATCAAAACGTTTCGACACTGTAGAACATGTGTTGTTGCTTGAAAAGCTCTCAAAATTTGGGATGAACGGTGTTGAACTTGATTAGATAAAAAACTATCTGGCAGCTCGCACGAAGCGCATCAATAATAATGAATCTCTGTCAGAAGCATCACCTGTCAACATTGGAGTGCCCCAAAGCTTTTTTTTCGATGTGTGAAAATGATCTGCCATCTGTGACTAAGTTATGCAAAGTGATGTTATATGCTGATGACACCGCATTGTTTTATGCAGCACATGACTTGAAAAATACAAAACTCGTTATTCAGTGACTTTTTATCGGTATGAAATGGATGGACACAAACATGTTAATCCTTAACGTCGACAAAACTAAGCCCGTTTTTTGGGCTGACACATCAGTATCTCAGAAATAGAAATTTAGTTTTGAAATCTAATAGTGTAGTGTTAGACCAACACTCAAATTAGGAACTTATGGTAAAATGATTGCCAAATCTGTATCTAGACGTCTAGGAGCTATATGGTGTATGCGCAAATTCTCGACCAGAAAACCTGCGATTTGATGACATATTGTGGCGTTGTCTGGGTGACGTGCAGTAAATGAAGGAAAACAGATACAAAGATCCAATGGTTGCATAGTAGAGCAGCAAAGTTAGTTTTAGTTAGGGGAAAGTTTTCATCGTCAGCGTTGGCCTAACTTTGATGACTTGCGAATGTGTGAATAGTTTTGCTCCTCTTTATTTATCAACTTATTTTCAAGAACTAGAAACGGTAAAAACACTTTTCTGAGTTGAGGCACAAGAGTATTGAATACTCTGTTCTCTGATACAAAATTCCACCAAGAAATTTGTAATTTTAAATCTTTAGTGAAGAAACGTGTTTAATTTGTACTAATTGTTTATGTGATGTTGTGATTTGTCAATTTTTATGTTCTTAGCTGTCAATATAATTTTTATCTACCTATTTTTTTATGCAGGACGCTATGGGAGATCATAGAGCACATTTGTGTGGGAAATGAATTTTCAAATGAATTGCTAAAATAAATTTAAAATAAATAAATAAAATCCATAAATTGTACATAGAAATGTGAAAATAAGCAACAGACTACAGCTTTCCCATGTTGTCCAAACTCAAGCAATTTGACGTACCATCTAAATCGCAAAGTTTTTAAGATAACAAATTCACAACTGGTGTATTTAAATATCAAATGCCTGCTTTGTTTCATCAACGATTGCATAATTATATCTACGAAGAAATGGAAAATAAGGTGTTATTTGGTCGATAATCCCTTTGTTGATCAGTACTTCCAGATGACCTGGATGACCTCGGATGTTGGAAAGATAACAACCAAGAAAGGTCAATTCCAACTTTGGAAGGAGAAGATAATAACCTTGATGGGAATTATTTGAACCGTATTGATCCCATCAGAAAGTGCAAAGAAGCTGCAATGTCTAGATGTCACACTATCTTCGCTTTGCAAGATGGAGGATGGTGTGCATCAAGTTCAGATGCTATAAACACGTATCAGAAATACGGGACATCTCAAGATTGTGACAGTGACGGTGAGGGAGGAATCTCGGCAAATCAGGTGTATAAAATAAGTAAGTTAATTGAATAAGAATATCTTTTTGTCCAAAAATTACAAAAATGGCCTTAAAACTAATTTGCATATTTTATCACAATTGGAACAAATCCGATAAAGGTCATCCAAGGTGACCTGTACGTCAAAAACTAAGAGAATCAGACTTGCCGCTTTAAAGAAAACGATTATAATGTAAAAGTTGCTGGAAGCTGGACGACGCACGTCGGACGACAAACGATGTACGCCGCCACACTTTTAATTTTTTGATAAGCTTGGCGTCGTTTGGCCTGAAAGATCCGTCGCTCGAGGACGATCCCCTTCGCTCCCCTCCTCTTACGACTGAACGCGGTCTGTCACACGCAGCGGTGAGATGAAAGAAATTTAGTCACGCAGACAGTTATTTCTGGTCGTTAAAATACGTGAAGTTTATGCAGACTGCTGTTGAATATTTATTGAACTAAGCCCTCTCTCTGCATAATAAGTGTGGTGGTCATGGCAACACTGTCAATCAATTACGATTACGGCCCTAAGTCTGTCAGTACAAGTTATATAGCATTGTAAATGCATATTAACACGTGGTAGGAATTAGTCAGACAGGTAGAAGTCCGATCAGTTTCGAGCGATTTTGTTACATTGATAAATGACTTTTAGCTCAGTGCTGCAGAGCGGACGTCATGGCCTTTTATGACCATAAGCCCGCAAGTGCAGCGGCGTGCAAATGTTTTTTTGAGTCTCTAGCCCATGAGTTAGTGTCTCTCAAAGAAAAACATCACTAGCCAACGGAAACTTTTGCGAAGTGACCTTGACTAGCCAAGCCTCAGTTTTTGAAGTTCATGGTTTCACTACCTGCTCTCCAAGTGCAAAATGTGACCAAAAAATTGCGATTGGCATGAAGATTTTTGCCTAAATTAACGAAAGTCATGAATCAAAAATATAACAAGATAACGACAATCTCTTTTTAGTGCAGTGATTGCATGACTGTAACTGTAATGTGATACTTTGTGATCTGCTGCTAACTTCATGTTGTGAATATTTCAGTTTCCTCAATGCCCTACGCATCAATCGCACTCTGTTCATTCTGTTCTTGATACCAACAAATAACACACAAAGCGTCATATGCGCGTGTTTCAAAGTTGTGTCGATCGCAATGTGCAATGCGATGGCAGTTAACTCCTGTATGCTAAGGCTATGATGTGGAGACTATTTGTTGTAAGAGAGGGGTGCAGGAATTGTACAAAGTGTAGAAATTCATTAAACCAAACTTAAATACAGTTTTTTAATCTATGGTCCTTTTCGCTAATAGAAGAGTCGCTATGATGTTATATACGCCATTGCTGCCATGCCATGCCAGTCCAGCTAGCAAGCTAACTGGACTTACGACGTCGCTTAACGACGCGTCGGCGGTGGACGTTCGTTTTCTCTCTTGACACGATTCATTTCATTACTCATAGCATGGCCCAAATAAATTATCATTTTATTCAAAGAATTTTTCCGGTGACCATAACGAATTTCACAGCAATATTGTTTTTATTTGATCTTTGAAATGTCTGTGTTTATGCATGTTGGAAAGACGTACTCGAACAGCATTCTTACGTTCAAACTAGATGGATGACGTTTCCATGCTTAACTTTCTCCTTTTTCAGGATTCAGTTCAAGCTTTGATTTCTCTGAACAACGTTTACTTCATCCCTGAATCGAATTCGTACTTTGATTTTGAACCTGGGTCAAGAATTTCATATCAGTTAGGCTTTGAAACCGTTTCTGTGTTGGCTTTTCTTTTACGCAACGATGGTCTCCATTTCATTTGATGCCGATTGATTTTGCTACTCGCCTGATTTACGCTTACCCATCAGGCTAGTAGGCACCAAATTACTTGCCTGGCGGTAAAAATGCTATATCCTTGACCTCGGGCTAATTGATATTTCATCATCACAGGTTTAAGTGTGATACCGACAAATAAGCTTAAGAGAACGTACTCCCCAGGAACTTTCAAGGGCCTGCCCTTACTTATGTTCAGCGCAATTTTAAGTTCTTGCGAACTCTTTCTCACTGCCTCGCGATTCAAAGAAGTTCAAAATCACGATCGTTACTTGGCAGACTCATTGCGTCGTGGATATCGTACAGCGGGGTATTACAATGTTTTGTCTGCCTATTGTTGACATTACAGTAAAAGGCGGCGTCATATGCTTATGTTTGATCATGCACTTCGCTGGATGCATGGGCGTAACATAGACCTCAAATCTGCCAATAAATTTGTTGACGAAAACTGATTGGTCTCAACAAAATTCTATTGCCGGACAGGAATGTTACAGACCGCGTCCAGTAGTGAGAGGGAGCGTAGAGAGCGCCCCGATTGACAGATCTTCTAAAGTCAAATTTTTGTCCACTTACCAGTTGTAACAACTCTATTCCAATTAAGTATATTTATCTCAATTATGAAATATCTATAAATGCATATATATATAATTTTGAATTGAAAAAGAATTACATATTTTCTCATAGACTACCATGTATGGTTAATCAACATTATCAACAGCTGATTATCAATTAAATCAAAATATCAAGTTTTATGCACACATGCTTGCGCAAAAATATTGCAATCCATCTGTAATTTCTGCCAATACTTTTGAGGGTAATTTCAGAATTAAAGCAGTCAGAAGGGGAAATTTGAACATAAGCAACTTGTGAGGTTGTAAGGAAGGTCATTTAAAAAAATACTCATAATTTTTTTTCGGATTCAAACCCCCCCCCCCACCCTTCCAGAGGTTTTTATGTGTGCAGGTTGACTCAAGCAATGTGGAGGGGGTCATTAAATCTTTGTCATCTTAAAAGGGACAGTCATCAATTTTTTTGGTGCAATGGGTAGGGAGGTTCACTTACTTTGACTGATGCGCAGGAATAATTTGCTGGCCTACCCCCGGTCATAATAACTGAACGCTCTCTAATTAACAACTTGTTTATATAAGCAGTCCAAGTTTTATAGGGGGAATGTGATTAATCATTTACCACTAGACAAAAATTAGAAGTGAAATAATATTTTTACGGGAAATTCCAATATTATATTTGTTGTTTACATCTGTACTTTGAAACACTCTATTCTGATTAAATATCAATTTTCAAACAGTTATAAAAAATAAATTAATAAACAATAAAGTACACTTGTTATGCGCGTACTCTCTGAGACCAGAGGTCGAGGCGCAAAAGTTGTCATACTCCACTATGTAAGAGGAAATGTTAAAACAGTTGAACTGGAGAATAGGCAGAGAAAAAGGTTAAAACTATTGTTTAAAGGGGAAGATCACCAGAATGAATTTTATATTATTTTTTGCTAGCTTTGTGTCGCTTATTCCAGAAAATTTATATTTTCGCCATTTATAACTTGCGTGACTTTTTAACTAAAAAGGATAAAAACAGCGGTAGAAGTTGCAGTTTAGGGCTTCATCAACTTAAAGTTCCATTAGCTGTATCTTCTGGCGATTTTTCTGTTAGTTTTGATTGAAATGATCACTGGCTCATGTTGAAGAGTCTGTCAAATAACAGAGAATCGCATATTATTCGGAAACATTACGTGCCTGACAACTAAATAACATGTGATTTTACAACGAAAATTTCAATTTTTGTCCGGACAGAAATACAAACTCTGTTGACACGCGGATTCCAACGTAGGCATTCTTCTGCACCTGCGCGAGTCATTTACAGCAATTTAAAAATAAATATTCATTACTTATGCCCGGTACTTACGTCGTAGTCCATTGTCCGAACACCAGTAACACGTTGCGTAGCCAGATGTCTGGCAATCCACGACGCAATGTTGTTTTGATCCCGCAATAAAGGTGAACTTGTACATCTCGCGTGATCGCGGCGTCACCATATCTGCGTTCTCCCCAGCACGCTGAGCATGCCAGACGTCAACAAACGAGCTCGGAAGGGCAACACGTTTGGACAAAAATGAGCAGTTTTATGTGGCTATAACATCACTAATCATGGTTGTTTTTTCGTAAAACAACATTTTGCAACAAATATGAGCCCCCAACATGGAATTTTCCGGGGTAAAAATGGTCAAAAGTTACAAATAATGGCCCTTTAATGTATTTTGAATCAGGGGGAAAAGGCGCGAAGCTTGGCACATTCATCGCGTGATATGGCAGGGCCATCTTATGAAGGGTATAACATTGTCATTCACGTTTACATAAAATTGTACATATTTCCAGAACTTCTATTGATGTTATTCAAATATGCACAGCCTGGCGTGAACGTAAATGCAAACAACTAAAGTATAGGCGATTGTGGAGTTCCTACCCAATTACGGTACATTACTAAAATACGATGATTGAATGTTACAACCGAGGCTCTTAACATTTTACTGTGATTGAACTAGAAAAAAATACGAGGTGCCTATAGAGGAAAACCTATTTCATTTTGATCGGTAAAGGGGATAACTCATCTTGTGTTAATGATTGGTCGATTTCAATCATGAAAATGTATATTTAAATGTATTGATATCCTCTTACATTTGAACTATTTACAATGATGAATGATATGTTGAAATTGTATTCATTCAGTTTTGATATTTATGACATCATGTTCTTTTACTGCTGCACTTCCTCTAAAGGGCCCCTTTTTGCCCATGTCAAGGAGAAAACGAAATTGTCAAAAAATGAACATGGAAATAACTAAATCTTTTTGCCAGCAGTTCAGGACAAAAAGTAGGTTAACAATAAACACGGAAATGACTTAGCCTTTTTGCTACAGTTTTAGATAACAAATTAAACCAGATGTGAACTGAAAATGCTCACGTGTTGTTTCATTGTATATCAACACGATTGGAACTAATTTGAGATATTTGGATGGTGAAGTAATGTCGGTATAATCTGCAAATGTAAGCTCATCTGTTTTTCTTTTTAAGATATAATTATAATCATAATCTTTATATTTTTTATATAGCGCATTACATATTTAAATATCTCAATGCGCTTTACATTAAAAACAAACAAAAGAGTGACAAATGATAACAGTAATTTTAAAATGTTCAATAAAAGTAACAGCTTGTAAAACTCAAGAAATGGTTAAAATAGATCAACAAATAAAACTCAGGTATAAAATGACTTAAAAGGGTATAAAACTCATGTATAAAATGACTTAAAAAGATAAGTTTTAACTCGACTTTAAAATTATCAAGTGACTGAAATGCACGAAGGTGCGACGGCAAAGAATTCCACAGACGAGGCGCACATATTGAAAACGCCCTATCACCATAGTAAGCTGTGCGACCAATGGGTTGATGTAACTTAATTTCCCCATTTGAAAATGAACGCAATGTATGACTCGTACTACGTCTAATCAAAAGCTCATCAAGGTAATACTGTACATGACTACAAAGAACTTTGAAAGTAATACAAAGAGTCGAAGGCTGATCAAGTATATTACGGATTTTACCAATCTTCCAAAGAGCATGAGAGGCCGATTTACACACATTGACAACATTGTGCTGACATACTGCCACTAGAATTCATCGTGACACCAAGATTGCTAACAGTATCAGATGGGTTAACAATGACATCATCTATTCTAATATCACAACGAGGAACCGGGCCTACACCTGTAAATTTAGAAGAAAAATGAATGACCTCGGTTTTACCATCATTTAGAGCGAGCATATTGTCTCGCACCCATCCCCTGATTTCATTAACACATAACTCAATTGAAGTTGTTAGAACACGATCTGCCTCGCAAGTTATATTGATTGCGTGTAATTGGGATACATCAAGTTATACACTTGTTTTTATGAGTAATTTGTAATATTGCAACATTCGGTTATAGGGCACATAAATTTTTGAAAAATTTGAAAAATATGAAGATTAAATTATCCAAAAGTAGTTCCAATCATGTTTATATCAGTTTCGTGTAAATTAGAACTTTTCACACATGTTTGCAACTTCATTGAAAGTATTCATGATCAACATAATGAGCAATATCCACCACACATAAATTTTAAGGGTCATTAAGTATATATATATGTAATTAGCTGAAATAAAACACTTTAACTACCGTCATTGTATCACCGCTTTGTATACCAAGTGCTATTGCCTTTGATCAAGTCATTTAAGTTCTGTATGCCAAACTGTGAAAGCTCATAAGATATGAAAATTATAAATTACCTGACATGAAATGCGAAATGACTTTCAATATTGTTTTAACCTAGTATCATCAATGTACATAGCATGTTTCACAAACTTTGTTCAATAAAATCCTGGTACATATCCCTGATTAGGAAAGTTCGTCAATTATGCAAATTAGGAATTGGCTGAAAAAAATCTAAATGACATTGAACAATGTTGTAGTATTTTTAATGTACATACCCAGCTTCGTCATAGTTGGTCTAGGCAATCAAGATATATATGTCCTTAATTACGGTAGTTCATTCAATATGCAAATTAGGAATTGGCTGAAGTAAAAATGTTTAGCGACTGTCAATAATGTTGTATCATAGTATCTTCAATATACATAGCAAGTTTCGTTAACTTTAGTCAATTCACTTATATATTCCTAATTGGCAAAGTTCATTAAATATGTAAATTGGAAATTGCCTTAAGTAAAAATGACGAATAAATTTCAATGATGTTATATCATAGTATCTTTAATACACATACCAAGTTTCGTCGACTTGGTCACGTCAATTTAGATATATATCCCAAATTAGGAAAGTTCATTAAAAATGCAAATTACTTTCATGTCACCCTTTAAAACCTTTCATAGCTGATATATCCTGGTGTGAACAACATTTGTAGGTAATCTAATCAATTCTGTGCAGTCGTTCTCAATGTATATAGGGTTTTTTGGTCATTAATTATGCAAATGCGAAAAATGTATGCAGGCCACATCCACAAAAAACTAATCAGTTCTTACCATTTACTAACTGAATCTATGTACCAGATTTTATTCTGATCTGATGAGCTGTTTTTGACATATCTGGCCAACAGAAAGACACAGAAAGACAGACAGACAGACAGGCAGACAGACAGACATCGCGTCGATATAAGTTCACGTGTGTGAAAATGTGAGCTAAACAATCCTTAATAATTTATATATATATAATAGTCGCGCCAGCGGCTTACTGACTACGCATGCGGTTATTCATAATATACTATGCGAATAACCGAAGTGTACCCTTCTTTCATGGGCGCCGCCATGTTTTTTTTTAGAGTACTCGTAAATAAACAAATACGAAACAAATTACTATGATATAACATGCCTTTTATAAATATACCTCTTTTATTAGCCAGTAAATGTTATTATACACCTTGTCGCTGATACCAAGTATCGTTGATATAGATAAACGGAGAAAACTGTCGTGCATATGTACGGGGGCATACGCAAAGAATGCTGGGATTGAATTATAGAAGAGCGCCCCCTGTGTCAATAATTAGATTCAAAAATTGCAAGTTTTTAGACAGAACGCTATAGTTTTCATCTTGCAAGTGGAAGATGGGCAGTGCGGTTACCATTGCAATGATAATTATTGCATAATACGTCCCTTGTTTAACGCAATAGGCTGTTATCATTGTAAAAATTGCCAATTTTTGTCCAAAATTTTTACACGCTACAGAAAATCTATACCTGCCCTGCTGCAGGGTTTGACGTCGTGTAAGTACGTGAACTGCTTTCATCAGAGGGAAACTGGGCATAGTTGTCATATACACGTTTATGAAGTAACAATTACAGTTTATCATGAATCAATACAAATAACATTGCCAATCTTAACCCCTGGCGCGATACCAAGGGCTGAGCCCTATATAATATTATTATATGTATGTATGTATGTATGTATGTATGTATGTATGTATGTATGTATGTATGTATTATATATGCATACATGCATACATACATACATACAATATATACATACATCCCATTTATTTCAAAGGTGATGATAATATGCTCTTTTAGCTCTTTTAGTAATCTCAGGATAAGTTGATCGTGATAAAGCGTCATTTCCCCTTATAAAACACGGAAACATGTTTTTGTACTAATCATTACTTAAACTTATTTTTATTGTTACTAACATTAGAGCCGCCAACTATCAGTTGTCCAGCTGATATTTCGTCGACCACATACATTGACAAGCCTAAAGTTGCTGTTACATGGTCACTTCCAAATACCACCGACAATAGATGCGTAAATGTAAGTGGTAGCCATAAGCCTGGAAGCAACTTCACCATCGGCACTACAGTTGTGTCCTACAACGCATCGGACCATTCTGGCGATGTCGCATTGTGTTCTTTCCTTGTGATAGTGAAAGGTAAATTCAATTAGATGACTGCACTTCTATGTCTCATCAATTTACATATGTCTACTTCGGCTGTCATCATGTGTTTAGCCATGCAACTTTTCACCATGCTTATATTATCGATACATCAGGCCGACAATAAAGATAATCCCCCGTTATAATATTCAATAATGCCTATTGCAATGAATTAATGGTAAACCATCAACTCTCCTTTTATTACTCTTTTGATCCTGCATTTCAGACATAAATATTCTCAGCGTTCGAAATCTCAGTGTCTGATCCGTAATATAATGGAGATCTGACCTGAGGAAAGATTTTTACATCCGCAGGGACCATTAGAGGGAGGATTATATTTTAATTTAGAATGGCTAAATTTAGAAACTATAATTTAGCATTACTAAGGTCTAAAAAAGAAAATAGTTTGTTTCTCAATGTTGCTATTTGATCTAGACAAGTCGCGACAATTTTTTTTCTGCGAATGAAAAAGTGTATTCTATAAAATTAAAGTTCGCTAAGGATAAGGAAAATGTGTCTAGAGTAAAGCATACACACTTTACATTTATGAACAGTAACCTTATCTTTTCATGTCGCTGTATGTCGCAATTACTGGTATACGATAGGCCCTTATACTCCGTGATGGAAGTAAACATTCCCATTTTGTTGTTCATACATCAGAAATGAGATCCTGAGGATCGCAACAAAAACAATGAAAGAAACAAACGGAATAGAAAAAAGTCAGCATCGTCTTTGCAAGAAACCTTGGATGAGAAATGTGGCTTAAGTTTGTTTTAGTCCTTGGCTACGTCGTAGAATATGATGTATTCCGTTCTCCCTCTTGATGAAGTTTTATCATATTTGAATCATTCACGGAGCGTCACTTAATATCAAAGAAATAATCGTCCTATTTTCCCTCTTTTTATCTTCATACCCTTGAACTGTGCCGAAGGTCTCGTTCCATCTATTTTCTCAAGGGAATCGCTGGCGAATACCACTGCAATTGACGTACGTAATGATAAAAATACCTTTGGCATGTGTTTCTATGATTTAAGTACTAACCTTTTCGAACTGTTAAAGTTTATCAGTTGTACATTCGTTTGCCTACATTCAGTAAATTAGGAAATCATAACATTTGTAACGTTGCCTTTCAGCAAACGTGAAAAGTGTTTTCAACACTATTGTACTTCATCTTATCTAAATGACAGAGTGACCATTCTTTTGGTGATATTTTTCTCATGGGAGCAACTTGAAAGTCGTTTCTCAAAATAAGTGTGCTTTATATGTTTATGGTCACTTGCTTTGAAATTAGTTTGATGACATTTTCGTGTATTGTTAATAACTATATATATATATATATATATATATATATATATATATATATATATTATATATATATATATATATATATATATATATAATATATTCATCAGCAAGAGATGAACAGAGTCGTTTTCTCAAATAAGCGTACTTTATTGTTTATGGTCATTTGCTTTGACATTAGTTTGATGACATGTTCGTGTATTGTTCATAACTATATATATATATATATATATATATATATATATATATATATATATATATATATATATATATATATATATATTAATATGCAAGAGATGAGCAGAGCTCCGATGATTGGTAATGCAACATGTTTCAGTGAGCAGTGCACCATTAATATTTCCTGAAATGAATCATTTAACTAGAATAGTTTGCTGTGGTAACCACTTTGTGCTCCTGATTGAAATGACTAAATTACTTGTTTAAGTCTTCAGTGATTACACATAAAATAGGAATGGTTTCATAAAAGCCGTGTATTTCTCTTCAAAACAAAAACGTATATGCTTGCCTAGACTGTGGGGTTAGCCAATCTTCTGAATTGTACTCCCTTGCTTGTGAGATGGAATTATGAATGTGGTGTAAAAATTCCCAAAGTTTCTGTGTTCTCCTTTGCTATAAAATGCAACGTGACACGAAATAGTCACATGACAATTCGTTGTCCTTAGCACTTGAAGACAATAATTAAAAATGCAACATTCTTACATACTACAGATTCTTGAAGTATTTGGTCACATGTCAAATATGATTTCCGGTCTGTACAACGCGGCTATTACACATGAAGAAAGCTTAGCTTTGACAAGGAGTAAGTAAATCAGAAAAAATTCAACCAATTTGGATTTTTTTCCGTTGCCAAGTGCAGTGCCAAGTTTTCAAAATTTCAGAGTGCTTGTAGCAGAGAGGTCTAATGTCCGCATAATTACAGCGTATGATTGCAGATCACCTAGAAGTGTCGAACTTGACTGTATTATATTTATGTCAGACTTAAGAAACCACAACACCTCTGTCAAGCAGTTTTTAGAATAAAAAAATATAGTATCTTGCCTATAACTCTGTACTAGGCATTATAGGTCAATTATGCTGTATTATCCATACCTACGTGATGATATAATGATATCTTTCATTTTATATTTCTTTTCTCTCATTTGTTCCATCTCAACAGCACTTTTAGAAAATATAAACACTGGCGTAGAGTTATTGCAGGTATTAGTCTCCTCAAACGAGTCCAGCGCTGGCGACAAAGACGTGATAACGAAATCCATCATAAGTACAACTGATGTCCTTGCAAACTTTGTTCTTCACTTCACTGAGCCTGGAAACGGTACCATAATGTTGGAGACAACGTACATCGGTCTTAACTTGGAAAAGGACCATGCCGACAAACTAACCAAGACTTCCATCAACATGGGAGGAGGGAACGGGTTTGACATACCAGATGCACAGTCGTTGTTCCCTAATGTGACGTCAAAATCAACTGTTAATAGAATTGTGAGCTATTTTACGTTAATACGTCATAATGGATCAATAATTATATAATTGGTCAATGTACATCGCGACGTCAGTATTACAGCACGAAATATAGATATACTAAATGACATGCAAACATAAATTTACTCACACATATATATATATATTATATATATATATATATATATATAATATATATATATATATATATATATATATATAATGTGATTTTGCATACGTAAATATTCTGTAGCACCCGTTTCACAGACGTACACTATGTGTTTGCAAACACAGTAAATTCCGTTTATTACATGTCTCCATATGAGTAAAATCAGAGCATTGATTTTACATCGGGGGAGTTAGTGGGTTTTCTCAACGATAAACGAACCGGCTTCCATAGCTGTCAGTCCAGTGAAGCCATTGACGCCAATGTACGATTAACGCTGTATGTAAAAATCCATGGCATGCATGCACTGCTATTTTGACTTATGACTTTGCCAGAATGTGAGTTGCATAGAATTATTAGTACACACTATCAATTTTGAAGTAACAATATTTTCTCTTTCGTGTATGATCTACTCTTATAAGATGTCTTCAGTTTGTCTAACTGCGAAGTGAAATTTCTTCTAATCTACCATTATATTTAGGCGATGTCGTTAAACAGAAGTGCGTTTCAGAGTGCCAATAACACACACTTTGATGCAAAGGACGTTTTGAGTTTAACATTTACTGACGAACAAGGTGACGAACTACTAGGTATTTTTGTCAAACAAACACTCTCACATTTAAAACTATTGCTACCAGTGTTTCCAGTAACAGTACTGTGATTGTGACATGTTGAGTTCCTGATCTGTGCAACTTCAAACTAACAAATGTTGATGAGTATAACAATACCATGATTCAATGTAGGGATATACGAAGAACAGTGAACAAAACCGGTGTTCATATTAAGTTCTCCCTGACGCTAAAACGAACTTAACTAAAGAAAATGCTTGGATCTTGCAAGTGTCTTTGAATTTTCAATTATTAAGATACCGTATAAACTTTACATTGAAAGTTCTGAGACAAAAAAGATAATGGTCAGCGAGCACATCATCACTGCCTTCGTGGTATTACACATATACTATCTTAATTAGCAAGCATTTTGTTCTTTTTCATAGTGAAAGAGTCAGAGGAAGATATCACCATAATATTCGCAAACGATCCTCCTCCAGCGAACACCAGTCAGTCGATAGAAACTTCGTATCTTGAAGTTGACAATGTTACCTACTTTGGTTCATATTTGACGGTAAGTAGCTTTAAAAGGGAAAACACTAAAAACTATAAAACACTATTTTGGTCATTATCCTTTTTAAAGCGAATTATTCTGAACTAAACATACAATATACATCGGTGTGTACTATTATCATACACTAGCTATAAAAACTTATAAGTAGCTTTTTATCTCGATGTTTCTTCTTCTATGCGCACGTATAGATATCGAAGCCGTTCTACGCCTCTATCATCAGGATGGATAATTCCGAAGCATTATACGGAACAACAATGGCATACTTTTTCAATAACATGGTCGAGTATTCAAAGAATTACAGTGACTGTCTGTTTTGCCTTGATGTCCTCTTTCACGGAGATTACTCTACCATCTTCATCCCAGAGAACTCCTTTACAATTATCGGCAAATACTATTTGACATTTACCGTACCACGAAGTAAGTACATGTAAGAATCATTTCATAAAATCTTGTACAAAAAGTATGATATGCTTGTTAGAATCAGCTGATTTAGAAATTGTGGATCTGCCAGCTCTGATGTTTTCTTTAAGAGACCACATCTTTCTCAGTCATCTGTGCGTCCGTTCAAGATCTTTGCCATGAATTAATAAGCATTTATTAAGCATAAATGGATGTTTTATAAATATTATATTCAAATTTATTGAAAATTGCAAAGTATATAGTGACCGACGACAATGAGAATGATTTGTTAGGCCTTCATCATCATCCAGATCAAAACCATGGCGACCACCGCCACATAAACACCACCACAACGACAATGATGGTGATGGTGGTTGTATTATTGATCGTGGCGTTGGTGGCAGTGGCCATTGTGTACATGGCTTCTATGGTGGTTGAGTTTAAATTTTCCTGAACTAAACCACGAAAAATTCCGATAAATACGTACAATGTTTTCATCGTAGTTGATGATGATCATGATGATAATAATGATGATGATGTTGTTGTTGTTGTTGTTGTTGTTGTGTTGTTGATAATGACGATGAGGTTTTTGTTATTGTTGTTTTTGTTGTTGTTTTATGATGATGATGATGATGATGATGATGATGGTGGTGATGATGATGATGACGGTGATCGTATTAGTGATGTCGGGATGGTATATTTTTTTCATGATGATGATGATGATGATGATTATGATGATCATGATAATGATGATGATGATCAACGTCATCACCATCGTCATTATTATCATCATTTTCATCATCACCATGACAATGGCGATTGTGTCAGTAATCGTGGTCGGCATGGTATATTTTTTCGTGAACTATACCTCCAACATTTGAATACAAGACAGAGTTGCTAGAACTCTCCCGCCAGTCACCGTAAATGCTACGGATATGAATAGCTCTTTTTGTAATAAGTTAGACTATAATAGTAACCAACACATTTACTGCAGATGCAAGTGCAAGTGATAAATCTTACGGATCTTGCTCTCAATACTGATCCCGTGATTGTTGATCTCGTGTAGATGTTGGCATGGTGTTCTCAATGAGTATCAAGCAAGCCATGTGTGGGTATCTGAATGAAGAGTTAGCCACCTGGGAAAGCAATGGTTGCAAGGTATGCCTGGCAAAAATGTATGTTTTTCTTTGAGGGAGATCAATTTTACGCATTTGGCTTGAATTCGCTACCCATATTTGCTCCTCTAGCAATTCAAGTTAAAGAGGAGATTCGTTTCGAGATGACCAATTATGTAGCCTAGGTTGTGGTATAAATGCTGAAACATAGTGCTTCGTTTCACTATTTATTATGACCAGTGGTTACATGTCATCTATCAATTATAATATGATTTGCAAAGTCACAACGATGCTTATTTTCCTCGTTCATTCAGTTGCTTTGTACCATTTCAAATGTTTTCCTGCCAGGTTTAAATTAATATGATAAATTTTGTTTTACAGGTATCACCAGACTCTAAAATGACTTCTACGGTGTGCTTGTGTAATCATCTGACCATCTTTGCGCCGTACGGCATACGCTGAGCTGTACCAATGCGCATGGATCACAGGAAAATTATAGCTGTAGTGTCCAACCCTTCAGAGATTACACAAAGTTTTGATTCACCATACTCCTTAGATCGTCTCCTGTTTAGTCTCAAAAGCGTTCTGGCATACATATTAACAGTAATACTCATTTGTGTATCACTACGAAACATTATGTGTTAATGTCCTTCCTTCTTGCCTCAATTTCAAATATTATTTGCCTTAAAATATATGCGACAAACACAAGCCAGTATCAAAATTCTATGTATTACTGTGGCGGTACTATTATTTGCCATGTAATACGTTTTGAGTGTTTTGTCTCGTAGGTAGATACACTAATGGCAATATTTGCATCATTAGGATGATTTAAGAATATTATCCCTTAGTCCACAGTCGTAAGTTTTTAAGTTTTATTGGCGGGTATTGTAGGGGATTTTAGTCATCATATTCATAAGTACGGTATCGTTAAAAAATGAATTATTTCCTTTAAACGTGTGGCGGACTTCACATTAATTAACACAGAGAAGCTACGCGTCTTTTAGGGTGTTCACTATCTTTTATGTGCTGAGACACCGATCTTATTTATTGCGATTCACATGAACTAAACCATGCTTTTGTACGAGATTTGATTATATTCGAAACAATGTTTTATCAGTCGTCAAACGAATTGTAGCGTTTGCTCAATCCTTTTTATCCGGTAATTAATTTTATTTGACGTGAAAAAGAATTCTTTGAATGGAACACGCCAATCGTTTGAAACATTTACAGAAACTTAAGGGGGCGCTGCACCCAACACAGCGTATTTTGCTCAAAAATTACTTTTTTGCAAATATTCGTTCACTTTCAATTAATTTGTTAACCAAGATTAAAATATTGGTTGGGTTCACCTTTTAGCTTGTCAAGCAGTCGTAAGTTGCGTGATAAAGAAGTGTTAATTTATGCAAATGTATGCAAATCATCCGATTTCCTGGCTTCTTTTTCCTCCCAATTTCAAAATTTCCAAAGAATTTAACTCCACTCTGGCTGGGTAAAATTTCTGTAATTTTCACATTATGTTTTTTAAATGCCATATAACAGAACGACCATTTCTTTGGCGATAAAGTTCTTACATTTTGAATAAGAGGCATTTTAATTTTGCTAATCATGATTTTAATCACTTTTTTGAGTGTCAGTCTTTCAACCCTTGCCATTTTAGAATGAGGATAGATAATACAAAATAAAATAGTCGTTTTTTCTACATATACTCTTCTTTCAAGTGAAATATTACATTTCAGAAAATAGTGTCAAGTTTTTTACTTAAATTAATTTTTATCATTAATACCAAAATTGAGGTTTTTACCCCAAATATACACCCGCTTTATCCTCGAGTAAATTATTGCAACGATAATTAACATTAGAGTCTCTGCTTTTTGAAAATATTTAGTATGAGGAGGTTTCCTTGTCATCTTTGATGAGAAATATTGCTTTGAAAAAAAACTCTAATGGCAACATGCATCTCCATCTTAAGTCGAATTTAAGTGCAAAGGTCTTTGAACACAAAGTATTAGCTTTGTTACCATATTCACTATCTAAGTATTTAAAAGATATTATTTTTGAACCTTTTGAATTATTCAACAAATTTTTGAAATTAAGATGTACACAATTCCTTACTTTATTCAAGGTGTTTGTAAGTGTAAACGTGTACCTTTATACAGAGATTATACCGTATTCCTCCGATTCTAAAACCCCGCCCGATTATAACGCCCCCTCGATTATTTTATCGATTCGTAATTGGCCGTCAGTTCGTTTATAACGCCCCCTAGGGGGTACACCCAAATTCTGACTGGAACAATAGCGCCATTGTCATGTAATGAGACAAGGATATCCGCGACACATACGCTGCTTATCAAAGTCACAAACAAGTGCCAAAGTTAAGTATCAAAGTCAAAACAAGCACACTATTGTTCGGTGTTGGAACGTGTCAATCGGGAACGGTTCTATCATTCCGGGCGATAAAATTCCACTTAGATTTCGCTACGTAAATGAACATTAAAAAGAGTTGGCTTTTGAGCGTCTCGATCTAGTACAATGCCGTCTTTTCGTCACTGTCATTTTGCTACCGTCAAAATACGATAGTCGGGTTCCTTTCCACGGGTATCGCGAATGCGCTCGACGGAACTGAAAACAACATGATTTCCGAGAGATTCCAGTACTCGATGACGATTTGACGACCTTGTAATATACAACTAAGAATCATGGCTTCAGCTATAGGAATGACAGTTCTCGGTGCTGTACTAAATGCAACGGCATTCACAGGAGGAAATATTATCGGACAAAAGCTTTCTGGGAATGGTGCGCTCTTATTGAAGAGAAAGTCCGACATGATAAAGCATTAGAAAAATTTGAACATGATCGCAACGTCTGGTCAGAAAAAGATTACTACAGGCTGACTGGGAAAGAGAAAATCAGGCAAAGGACGCACATGCTGCGGCAGAATTAAGAGATACAGATGCAGAAATCCTGGAAGAAGCAGAAGCGGTGCAAAGCAACTCTACGTCAAGTCCAGCGCAAGCGTTAGCGCAATTCTCAGATTATTATCAACCCAGTCCTGAGCAAAAGAAATATGAGATGATCTATATTGCTGGAGGATTGGTCGTGGGATGGTTTATGTTCCGGTAGGGCTCCTTCGGAACGCTTCAGAACGACTACAGCAATTCAATACAAAAGCTAATTGGCCAGTTATTGAAATCGATCATGTTCCATCCTGATCTGTTATCCAGATACGCATTGAATTCATGTAATCTCCCCCTTTTCTCAATGGCATAGAAATTGCTCCGTTTTTAAAATCGTAAGTAACCTTTTCACTTATTTCTCTCGTATCCCGGATGGGAAGTATTTGTAAACAGTTCGATACTTTCCCCTGTATGTATCCTCCGGAGGCACCCGAACCAAATGAAACATAATTTCCAGTAACATCGACTACATCTGAATGAACTATATATTTAGTGACTGTTAAGAAATCCACTTTCTTCGGACTCATAGTACTTTTTATAACTGGGTTGTTCTCAGGTTTATCTGAAAAGCCGACGACGTTGGCGAAGCTACCTGTGGCATTGAAATAGACTTTAATATCTTTAGCCAAAGTTAGATAAACATGGTTTGTCGGCAGATGTTTTTCAAAATTAATTTTTTGCTTCAACCCGATTGCTTTGTTTAACGTATCGATATTGTAGTTACCTGGACGTATTGATTTAGTCTTCTTTGGTTGGTCACCTTCTTGATATTTTATTACATTATTCGTCGATGTTATGTTATGCCATGAATTATATAGTCCGCACTCTAGCAGTCTTATCTTCGTAAACTGTGTCGTGTCAATACAAGGGTAAAAATTAACAGTGACTGGTTCACCTGTTTGGCTTTCAATCCAAATGATCATTGTTGTACGTTGTATGTATATATTACTAAGTATAAATGTTCGATGAATATTATTATTATTCCGAAGGTGCCCATTACGAAGTATAAGGTTCTGCAGGAATAATATTTTCTGTTCAAGGAGATCTTTGGTCGCAACCGCGGCAGCAGTCGCACCGCCTAATTTTGCCAATCGAGTTAAATTTGGTCGACTTGGATCGCCAACCTCTATTTTCAGAAATTTGCTGGAGATCATTAGATATCCCATCGCAAGTCCTGCGATTACAATACCATCGTACATTGTGTTTACAACTGTTTTAATATCCATGATTGCTGACTAGTATATAAAATAAAAAATAAAAATAAAAAATATGGGGAGTTAATCCATCTCATACAATGTAGAGGAGCTGGCCCCCGGAGCCGCTACTGGCTCTGTTTTTTCCGCTTTCTTATTTTGGGGAGGATCTTTCCGATCTGGACTCGATCGATTAACGGGACAGGGGTATGCCGAGCACGCCCCAATATAGCCCTAATGCAGTCAATGAAACTCCCACAATTCCTAAAACAAGATAACATTTATTATACCAGCGTGAATTATTATCACACTGTTCTTTCATTGTAGGCGGTAGGTCTGCTTCAGTCGCTACCGCATCGCTCCCCCCTTCCCCTCCATTGCTTTTAGTTTCTTCTCCCTGTTTTTGCCTGTTCCATTCCGCTAATTTCTTGCCCGCAGCAACTCTCCCTGGATGCTTCGGCGGTAACGTCACTTTCTCTATGTTGCGCTGTGTCGGAATCGTTTCCGTTTCCGGTGTGGGCCCCGTCGGCGGGGCTTCTGACGGAGTCGTTTGCTGAGTCGGCGAAGTTGAATCCATTTATTTCAGGTACTATATTAAACCCGATTTTTTAAAATTTAAATGTTTACCCGTAATTAAACCGGTGGAAATTAGAGCAATCAGGGGCCCCCACGTGTAAGCTATCCGTCCTGATAATCGTTTTATTTCACTGTTTAGAATAAAATCCTTTTTAAGATCAGTGGCATAGTTATCTCGATCATCGATTGGAACTACCTGACTTATTGCACGGGCTCCTAGATCTATGAAACTTTGAGTGATGGTATCACTTATAAGAGAACTGTATTTCGCTTCATAGACTTTAAAGGCTCGTGTTATGAATTCATCTTTCCACGTTTCCACTTCTCTAACTGTAAACTCCTTACCAAAAAATAACTTACTTTGACCACTTGCGATGACACAGAGTATTTTTTCACGTTTTGTCTCTATTATGGATTGAGCGTCCGAAGGCACCGAAGGCGCCGAAGCCCCTTCGGAATGCGCTGCCATATTTGCCGCTGCTGATGACTTTATTAAATTCTCCATTGTTTGCAGTATGTTATCTATTCTTAGTAAAAAAAAAAATTCGTTTAAACCTGAATCCGAAATAAAGTATTAACATAGTCTGGAATGTTAGTACCCCTAACAGAACCGTACCGATAGGGATTCCGACAGGGATTCCGGGAAAATTCTCCTCCATTTAAATCTATATGTATATAGAAACACGAATAATGAGTACAGACTTATTCCCAGTTGCTTTTCAATTGAATAAGACGAGCGTACCGACAGTACAGCATGCTGATATTCCTACCAAACCGGACGGGGGAATAAAACCTATTCTCATGGACTTAGAAATATATGTAACGCCGACAGATAAATTTACTTTTCATCCACGGGATATATTTAAAGATAACGTAATCACTCATCGATCAGCTAAAGAAAGTAATGTCTGGCTGGCAGCCCAAAGATGAAATACTGGGACCAGCAATTAAATTTCGCCGTATGGTGCAGCACTACTGGTTGCGGTATATCATTCGCCCATCTCTTTGATAAGAAATTTCCGCCCCAAATACGATCATTCTGCCGTTTCCATGTATATTTTACAATACGTCGGATTCCTTCACGAAATGGGCGTTGCACTTCCAGACGATACCCCCACCTTCAAAGCGGGCGACAATCCGTACAATCTCGTCCAATATGAACTTCTCTGTACAGAATTTGGAAATATAAGTCCAACGAAGTCCGACTTTCGTTATCGAAAAGGTCAAAATAAGGGTCTTGGTTATGGTTATGAATATTACACTAATCGTGGGCCTGTTCGACAGCCAAAAGCGATATACAACGGTCATGACTTTTTCCTCTCCGCCGACGGAGGCGTTTTCTATACACATACCATTTTTGGAAAGAAAAAACATGTACTGTCCGACAAAGAACGACCGCACTACTATTTCTTCCGAAATGATGGATCGAGGGACAATACAATAGTTTCATTCCTCTGACAGGAGACTCGGGACTAACAAAGGCCGGTCTCGCTCCGCCTCAATGAAAGCCTTGAAGCCTACGTATATTGCATACTCGGCGCACAAGCAAATATTCGCAGTACCATAGTAGGCGATACTGGCAGTGCAGAGCAAGTCCGAAAAGAATTCGGCGTTCTCCTCGAAGATGAAATTCGCAATACCGACAAAGTAATCAGTTATAGGCGATATCAAGACACAATAATGAATACTGGTGTCAAACTTGATATGGCAGTTTTGCCCAATTTACTTCTCTTACCGTCTGAGATGGTCATTCTTTCGGGCCCGGCAATCTCGGGTTATAATAATGAATTGCAATACGCAACTGAATCTATGGTCTTCGGGGTGAACGGTGATATAAACACGGAAGTTCGAGAAAGTGCTGTACATGAGATGGAGGGGGGAGATCCTGTGAAGTGGCAGGACGAGCCCGGAGAGTCACCTCACAATGACACGACTCGGGGGCCTCCCCTCCCCTCCCCAGAACGGGCAGCATCTGCAGACCCTATTCACGAATATGGTAAAATTGGTTTGTTATCTTTAGCAATATTCATTACTATTGTAGGTACTGGAATAAAGTCACTAACTATATAGTTCATTCAGATGCTGTCGATGTGACTGGGTTTCATCTAACTCGAACCAGTAACTTAAAAGAACTAGAAGAGATTCATTAATTTACAGTATATAGATCCAGAGGAAATGTCAATATACGTAACCCCACCATTCAACATGATTATAACTGGACCGACATATTCTGGCAAAACAGAATTTATGTTGGACCTCCTCACCGGTCCGTACTTAAGGAAATTCGAATATGTGATATTCATTTGCCCAACATTCATGATAATAAAGCGTATAATAGAAGATTCATTTTCACCGATGATAATGTGTTTATATTTCCAGTCGGACTCGATGCAGTGGATGATACATTAACCTACGTGCATAAGAATGGGCTGGAACGAACACTTTAATAATCCTCGATGACTGCGCCTCGTCCAAAGATATGAAGAAGCGCAGTAACGTTTTAGTCCAACTTGGTTTCAGCGCAAGACATGACGGATTATCTGTCTGGGTTCTGACTCAACAATATACTAGTATTAGTAAACCATTTAGGGAAAACATACAGATGTTAGTACTATTTTACACACCGAACAAGATAGACAACAAAACTATTATAAAAGAATATGGAATGGAGGTGTCAGAACAGGAAGCCGTGGGCCTAATCAAGCAATTGAAAGTAGGCCATTCAGTAAACTAGTATTTCGTTTACGGAATCCGTACGACATAAAATTATTCGTATAATATAGCAATTATGGCTGCGCCCGAAGGTTCTACCGAAGGTACTCTTAGAGAATTATATTACAACCCGAAAACTGGTTTTGGAGGTGTGCAAAAATTGTATGACGCAGCACGGGCCAGCGGACTTAAAGTGACCAAGAAAGAGGTGCAGGAGTGGTTAAAAACTCAGCTAACCTATAATCTACATAAACCGGTACCTCGTTCTCTCATGCTACGGGCGGCCGACGCGTTTTTGTAACATCGATAGACTCTCAATGGCAAGCGGATCTCGTGGAATTCCCTCCCCCGTTCGCAAAAGAGAACCGTAACATTCGATACATGCTAACAGTAATCGATGTGCTCAGAAATATGCATGGGCCAGGCCGATACAGTCAAAAACGGCTGATGATACGTTACAGGCACTACAAGACGTGATTAAGAAATCCGGGAGAAGACCCGACAAACTTCAGACAGATGAGGGGCGGGAATTTACTAATCGAAAATGCAGGGGTGGGAGGAGGTGGGAATTCACTGGTTTCACACCTACAGTGACAAAAAAGCTAGCGTCGTTGAACGTTTTAATCGGACTCTTAAGACGATGATGTGGAAATACTTTACATATAAACAGACACGTTCCTGGCTCCCCATTCTACCAGAACTTCTTGAGAATTACAATAACACCGTTCACGGAAGTATCAAAATGAAACCCGAGGACGTAACAGAGGAGAACGATTGGCAGGCATTTTATACACTATTCGGTCCTGAGTTGGCAGCCGGGGGAGCCAACCCTGAATTCAAGCCGGGAGAACGGGTTCGAATTACAAAATACAAGACCACTTTTAAGAAAGGGTATTTACCAATTGGACAGAGGAGATTTTCGTGGTTTCAAAAGTTGTGTACGCAGCTGGACTAGGAACGCCACCAGTTTACAAAATAAAAGATCTGAATGGAGAGGAAATACTTGGCACTTTCTACTCCGATGAACTTCAGAGCGCACCTTCAGAACGCGACGAGCTGTACAGAGTAGAACGAATTTTGAAGACGAAAAAATTAGAGGAAAGAAATATTATCTGATAAAATGGAAAGGTTATCCAGAAAGTTTCAATAGTTGGGAGCCAGAGGAAAATGTTATTAGAACTTCGTAAGTTCCTGTCCATGGTACTTGTCAAGTACTACGTAAGTTCCTGTCCATGGTACTTGTCAAGTACTACGTAAGTACTAACGTAAGTATTTACGAAAGTTATTCAATAAGTACCATGGAAAAAGTCTTAATTTCTTGAAAGCCGAAAGTGTCAGTTTACCACCCCACTTCCACCCCCCACCTGGCCAAGTATTTATCATGTACTGTCGTAAGTAATGTTCACTTACTGCATCTTTTTCGGCCGTATGTGGATGAGGTGGTAACTCGGTTCCTGAACATATTAAGTTTGCAAGATCTTCAAAACGACTTCTCATGTTGCCATAGTCCGTTCTTTCGAGTCCCCCCTTTTCAGCTTTATCTATAAGTTCTGGTTGAAGTATAATGTACACAACTGACATGAGCCATAGACAAGTAACTTCAAAGTCCGGTGTTACAGAACCGTAGGGTTTCATAATGTCAAGTGCTCGTAGGTCAAACGAAGCATTATAAGCACACACAGATTCACAAGCGTTAAGAAGTTTGTGTAGGTTCTTTAGTGAGACTCGAGGTTGTTCTAGTTGTTCTTGACCAGGTGGGAAGTACGCTTTTTCAAGTTCCTCCTCCTTGAAACCGTCTATTAAAAATCCCTGGCTGCCGCCGCTCCATGCAATTCCAAAGTCAAAAGCTCGTGGATATTCTACTGTCCGACTGTCTCGGTATCAATTGTTGGATTAAGTATATTCTTGAGAACGAGGGGGGTAAGAGCGTTCCGAATTACCAAACATGGAAGTCTGTAGTCATGGCAAATTTCTAAGAAAGTCTGTTTGAACTTGTTGTGAATCTCTTCTAGTTCTTCTAAGGCGGCTATTTCGTACGACCTGGCTCGAGTCAACACATTCCGCCTGCAATAATCCCAAGGCATATCTTTGAATATGATAATGAAACTGGGTAAATGGTCAAATGCTCTAGAAACAATCTTTTTTTCTTCCCACTCCGTGGAAACGCCCCGGATTCGAGAAAAAGTCAGATGTTGAATTATGGAAGAGTCACAAATAATGTATTGTTCTGAAGGGAGGGAAACCTCCCTCCTCCTCCCAGCCTGACATTGTAAACTAAGAGTATGTTCTATAAACTGATTCTGAAAATCGGCAATCGAAACGTGGGTGACACGCCCATTATAAAAGTCGGCAATGTTGCTGGAAAAACTAGTGTCAAATTCTGGTACGTGATACGGATCCAAATTTATTGCATCGTAACTCTTACCACTTCCAGTTGGTCCATTTATGAATATGTATGACATTTTAGGATACTATATCATAGAAAAAATTTTTTTAAATTATTTTTTATTAAGATATATACGATAAGACAATGACAATCCTTTCTATTTCAACTGCAATAAAAATACTTGAAACCGGAGAAGAGAATATTCAAATCAGTGACGGCAAACTCATATTTGGTGAATCTTTGGTAGATCCTATTATATATGTAGACAGTGAGCTAGAAGTGGTTTTCAACATCGGACCTAAATATGGATCCAACGATCCTGCTACATGTGATGAAATGTGTGTTCGTTGGCAACCGAGTCTTCAAAAGTTTACTGTTATTACTGATTTAATAATATTCCGTACCCTAGGTGAAAGTTTCGATGCAAGCACTGCTAAAAGTTATGCTGCAAGCCTGGCCGCTCACTCCAAGAATACTACTGGATTTTACAATCCATCTAAAGTGTATCAGAAGCGAGGGAGCGGGGCGCAGCCAGTGGCGTATTTTAAATTTCAGTTTAAAAGAGGGAGAGGAGAGGGCTCACGATTTCGCTACATGTATTGATATGGTTCAAGAAATTGACTGCGGTTTTAAAACAGTGAGTCCGTTACTACCAGTCCGAGAAAATCCTGCTATTGTACCTCGTAATATCAGGAAAGGTAGTAAGATAGAATTCTTAGCATTTAAACCGCGCTTAAAGTAAACGTGCTCTTTCTTTCACTGTTGAGAGGTTATTTTGTGCTGCGCCTAATAAACCAGAATTCAAGATGCGGAAGAAATAGTCGACTTAGAAAGATTAGGTGAGATATATAAACAAAAAATGCTGACAAAAATATTATAGTGGATTTTGATGACCTATCATAGAATAATTATTTTTTTCATTTTAAAAAATTTTAGGATAGTATATATCATAAAGATGGCCAGTTTACATACAGCATTCAAGGGAGCAGTTTTACGAAAAAAATTTCCTGAAGTCAAGCGAGTCAAGGATATCGGGGAGCTGGTGGATATTGAAGGTATGGTCAAAGAAAGAAAGATGTACTCTGTTTATACTGAAATGGAAGTCAAATTATCGGATCCGAAAACTGGTAATACACAAAATCGTACATTGCCTGTTAAATTAAAAGATACATACACAAAAGATGTAAGAGGGGCGGATGTGGGGCAACAATTAATAGATCGCTACGATCGTATGCTTGATACAATTGAAAATGTTGAGGTTCTGGTCTCGTTCTCGAGGAGATACTTAATTTTGAAGTAATTCTAGTAGAAGTTTTACTCGGGCTGGGGCTGGCGCAGTCCAACTTCCCAGATGGTTAAAAAATAAGCATTGTTTTAGCGATCTGGTGCTACCTTCGGGCAGCGAGAACTTTTTAAAATACGCCATCGTAGGAAGTTTAAAGTTGGCCGACCCCGGGTTTCGTGAAAAGAAGGGGGGTCAGGAAAGGAGAAAATGGAATACCTACCCCCCATTTATGGCTGACTTCTGTTGGGAAGGTATTCCCTTTCCCCACGCCCGCCGATCTGACTGTATTCAGGCGCTTCGAGCAGCAAAATCCGAGCGTCAAACTTCAAGTATTTCAGATCTACGAGAATGATCCCGATCCGTCCGGCATAAATGTGTTATATAGTAGCTGTAGCGGAGCCGAAGGCGGAGCCCGTTCCGAAGGTGAGCGATAGGAATCAAATAGCAAATATCTTACTGATAGTTGGCGAAGACGGCGGCCGTTCTCACTTCGTACCAATTACTGCGGAAAATCGCCTTCGTAATTCTCGTACTAATCGAAAGAATGAGCGCAGACGGAAGTGTATTTGTATGGTTTGTAAAAGAGGTTTTAAGTCAACAGAAGAATTAGAAAAACATCAGGTATACTGTGGAACAGACACTGCCCAGCCAGATTTTCCTAAGGAAGTGTGTCAATTTGAAGGACATCGGAAGAAGGTTCCTTCCCCCTACGTCGTCTATGCAGATACTGAGGCAATTATTGAGAAGGGGACCGGCCGACACATTCCAATTTGTCTTTCGTATGTTATGGTGGAACGGGGGTGGGGAAGTTCCTCTTCGGAACGAGGCCCGGGCCGACCCACTGTTTATGGTAAAAGAACATTCACAGGTCTCTCCTGTGTTACAGACTTTCTAAAGGATATGAAAGAACGGGCCGAGTATTATTCGAAATCGTATTATTGGAAAATAATACCGATGAGGGATCCTTCTAATTACCGGCGCGACGGATGTGATCCAGTCTGTATTGCATGTGGAGAGCCGGCAGGATACCGAGTAGTGAAGGAGGAGGCGACCTTCTATTGCGAAGGATGCCGGCCGTCGAGAACCATTCCTATCTACTTTCACAACCTCAAGGGATACGATGGTTCTTTTATTTTGAAAGAATTACATGAAATCGTTACCGAAGGAGATGATGGGGGTTCCGGACCAGAGCCTAAAATCATAGCTAAGACGAGCAATGGAGGAATTATGGGTCTCTCGAAAACATTTATTTTTCACGCCTCAATTGTTGTTGCCGGAGGAAGAGGGAGATAAAGAGACGTTTCTTTTCTATAAAGTTTATGGACAGTGCTCAGCTGATGATGGGGTCATTGGCGAAGTTGGCAAAAACTGTGCCGGAGGATGGGTGGACGGCGGCCCCACTTTCGTACCCGGACATTCAAAGGGCGAAAGGTTTCTTCCCTACGAATATTTAGACTCGGTTGACAGACTGGGAGAGGGTGAGCTCCCGAGAGGGGGGAATTTTATAGCGAATTGACGGAAGAGGGGATTTCAGAGTCTGATTACGAACATGCATTAAGAGTATGGGACGAAGTTGGATGTAAGACGATTCGTGATTATATGGAATTCTATTGTGAGACTGACGTTCTACTTCTTGCAAATATATTTGAAAAATTTCCGTGACACATGTTTAGAAGCGTACAAGTTAGATCCAGCCCACTACATGTCAGCGCCTGGCTTGACATGGGATGCTATGTTACTTTACACGGGTAATAAGTTTAAACTCATTCAAGATGCTGAGCAGATGACTTTCGTACAACGGGGAATTCGAGGCGGCATCAGCCAGTGTAATATTCATTATTTACAGACAAATCATCCTGCTTACGGGAATTACGATCCAGAGAAGCCGGTGACCGAAATAAAATATCTCGATGCAAACAATCTCTACGGCTGGGCAATGAGTCAGGCAATGCCTACGGGCGGACTTCATTGGATGACGATGGAAGAGTGGGAGGAATGGGAAGGCGGAGCCGGCGGAGCGGGGGCGGAGCCGGAGCGTGGGGACCTGGTTCCACCTTTCCACCAAGTTTTCTAGAAGTAGACTTAGAATACCCAGCCGAATTACATGAAGAACACAGCGATTTGCCATTAGCACCGCATCACTATGAATTTCCGAGGCAGGGCGGTCGACTGATTACAAGTGTGATGGATAGAGAGAGATACGTCTTACACTACAAGTTGCTGGAATTCTATCTTCGGATGGGAATGAGATTGAAAAAGATTTATCGGGTGCTTGCTTTCGATGAGGCTCCATGTCTCGCGAAATATATTGACTTTAACACTAAAATGAGGGCAAAGGGGAGGACAGATTTCGAAAAGAATTTCTATAAGCTGATGAATAATGCAATGTTCGTAAGACAATAGAAGATGTTCGAAAGTACAGAGACTTTAAATTTGTTTCGGACTGGAACGGCACGGATAGTGGACGTAAAAAGATTCAGAAGTATAATCCAAAGATGAAACATATAACTTTCATAACTTCCGAAGAGGATGGCGATTCCTGCGACAGTGCCCTACTGGAACTGAAACGGATGAGCATAGATATGTAAAACCAGTTTTCATCGGCGCCGCAGTACTGGAACTTTCTAAGCTGCTTATGTATGAGACGCATTACAATTACTTTCGGGCCCAGTTCCCTGGAATACGATTAGCCTACATGGATACTGACAGTTTTGTTTACAGTGTGCCGCATCCCCTCCCCGGACCCGGACGTAACTTTCAATGATATAGTCCGAGAAGATGTTGAAAAGAATGGTGAGAAGTCTATATATGATACTAGTGGGATGAGTGGGGCCATGGTGGCCCCCAACTTTCCGAAGATTAATAAAAAGTGATAGGTAAATTTAAAGATGAGTTGAATGGTGAACCTATTCTTGATTTTGTCGGCATACGCTCGAAAGTGTATGCTTTTCGAACTCCAACTTCGGAGACGAAAAAAATAAAGGGGTGAAAGATGTTTGTGTTAGAAAACATTTGAACTTTGAAGATTATAAAGATCTGTTTGAAACTGGGAAGAAGCCGGAGCCGGCACAGTTTGTACAGTTTGTACGGAAAAGGCTGGAGAAATCCGTAGTGAAAAGCGTAGTAAAATCATGATGGCGCCAAATGATATCAAACGTGTGCAGTTATACAATCCAGACACGGGCGAATGGTTGGCAGAAACATGGCCGATAGGACGGACGACGGGTCATGGTTACGGTTTAAAATTGTAAAGACATTAATCTACTATTTTCAATAGAGACCAGGGCATCACTGATAACATAAATGTGGGCAAATATATTGTCATCGCGAGTGACATCGCCAACCTTAATTGAGGTGTCTTTCTTCAGAATTTCAAGTTGAATTCCGTCCTTTGTGTTCATTACTTTTAAACCATTTCCATGAAACTCAATATCTTTAAAACTACGCAGATCGATAAACAGACAGAATTTATTCTTCAAATAATCGGCCTCATCTATATCAATTTCACACCAATCTTTATCTTCAGCAAAATACCGTCGCACCTCTCGCCAAAATTGTCTTGGTATCATCTTCTGAGCGTACACTTTATTTGCAATGCCTTCAATCATTACAGACACAGATTCAATGGAGGGGTTAAGAAAAATTCACTGTTCAGTTCTGCCTGATTCTGATTTTTAGTGAAGAGTATAGCGATACCTCTAATGCTACGTCGTGGTACATTTATATTTTCATTGATAACCGTGTCCGATTCTTTGAATGGGATTGTTCTAAAATAATGTATATGCTCGTAAAGGTAACTTTTTCCACCGTTGTAATAACCAGCAGTTGACCTCGCGAGATTGAGGTCAGAAATTGTCTCGTATTCCATTTGAATGTTTTTTAATTTATAATTGGATGTAAAAACATTATTATTACTGACAAGTAATTGGAAGATGGGTGCAAGCGTAATTTCCCATTCATATGACTCCCTAACGCTGATGGATATGCAACTCCATGGCCTGTTATGAGGGGGTGAGTGAGACGAATAGCATATTTTGTTTTATATGTGTCGAAAAGTAACTTATCGCCCACGACGTTTTGATCTGCATCGGTAGAACCGCTTCTCAATTTTCTTAGATTTTCGTTCTGAATTCCGTACAGTGTCATGTTAGTTCTCTCCTTTTTATGTTGAAGAGATCGCGATAACATTCAATAAGGTTATATTTATTCAAATCGAAAAGTGTCTGACCCTCAAATGTGAGTTTCATACGCTCCACCAAATTTTTTGCAACATTTTGTACTACTCGGTTATATTCATCTCCATTACTTCGAGATCAAAAACCAGGTCGAAAGTATCTGGAACTAAGAGTACTCCGCTTTCTAACTTCGGACATCGTATGATAAGTGTCTGGCCTGGATCTGCCTCACTTGGATTATGAGCAATCACGTGATGAGTTCTTTCTGACTTTGTTCCATTCGGTATTCGGTTGGTGAAAGTCGGTGATAATGTTCTATCGTACCCCATTTTTCGTGTAATGTATATAGTAGAAGAAAAAAATTACAGTTAAAAAGAAAATAAATCACATCTTACATTTCACTTCGTGTATATAATAACTTAGAAGAAAAAATCACATCTTTACGTAAATATTTCCGTCTGCCTGAAAGATAAATCGATTGCCTGTGTCGCGAATCAATCGAAGAACCCAATATTCTTGGAGATGATGAGCCTCTTGGTCATCCTCAGTATCCTGGAATACAGCTATGAATTCTAGTCGCTTAAAGAAGTTAGTCTTCTGACATTCCTTCACGAAAGCTAAAATGTTATGATATAGATTATCATCTTTGAGTCGGACACCTGGATTTGCTCGAAGGATATGTCGATTTACCCGCCGGAGTTTGCACCATTCCAATTCGACAGAGAAACCAAACAGGTCTTTATTTTTGGAAAGAAACTTTGCAATATTCTTTTCACCAAACATGTTGATGCCGTATTAATACATAATTTTATTTATAATGACTAATGTTAATCCAGTTAAAAATATCCATAGCTGTTCTCCGACAAATCCGACCACCGATCCTGCTGTTTTTAATAGAAAACTGACGAGGGAGCCGATTAAACCTGGTATTGCAGCAGCACTTTTTGCAGCCAAGGTTTTTAACCATTCGCCAAATTGCTTTACAATTTCTTTCGCTTTTGTATATACTTTGGGCGGACCTGAACCAGACCCACCAGTTCCTGCTCCTCCTCCTCTAGTCACCAGCCACAGGCAATCGTTGATATTGTCATTCCAAGGGCAGTCAGTATTGCAGCGATTGTTATACCATTTCGTTTAAATAACTCTGTCAGCTTCAGCCTGAGTGACAATTCTGGATCGGAAATTACATCACGAAGAGACCTAGTCGTAGCCAGACTTTCACGTGCCTCACTGATCTTACCATGTTCGTATTCAATTCGATTGTCAATTTTAGCTTCTCTTGTTATGAGTTCAGCTAGTAGTTTTTCAGCTTTTTCTTTTGCTTGGGTGTGTTCTACAGGAATTTCCTTTAACTGTTTTTCAACTTCTCTTTTCTCTAGCCTTATTTTAACTTTTTCATTGTTAAGCTCGCCAAGACGCATATTCGCAATCCTTAATTCATCATTAATAGCTCTATATTCTGGGTTTAGATTGTTCCATTGTTCGATTTTATTTTCAAAAGCTTGTATTTTATCTGCATTACCAGAAGCATCTTGTCGTAATATGTCAGTTCATCTTTGTATACACCCATGTCTTCTGGCGTCATCTTCTCAGCCGGTATTTTATCGTTTTCCACATCTACAGAATACAATGTACGACTCACATATTTAGGCTCACTATATTTATATACTTTGTTTACAAATTCAGAACCTCCTTTTAAACTTTTTAATGTGGATTTCTCTAAAAATCTACTTCCTTTATCTGTTGTAACTCTGATTTTTTTATAATACAGATCACCACCTTTAATCTCAGAATTTAAAATCAATTCGTTTCGTGCATACGTATCAGTAATATTATATTTGTCTAAGAGTTGTTCAGCCATATCTTGTGTAAGTTCTCTTCTCTGTCCAATCAAACGATCAACCTGTGGGCTAGCCAGGAAAGGATCAGCTTCTGCAAGGGCATTATCATCTTCTATAAAGAATGTTTCAGCAGTAGCGTCATCATCATCATTTAAATTTGCATCATCGAAATCCTGGAGTGGTATATCTTCTCCTCCTTCTGCCATATTGTATTTCTATATTACTACAATTATTTTTTATCATGCCTTACATATACAGTAAAAATGCACATCTCAGTTGTTGAAAGCGTTGAACAATTGGCTGATTACATAGAAAGAACAAGTGCTGCATATCGACGAAGTTACAAATTAATGGGTCGAATTGATATGGCTCTCAATATTACTAAGGGAATTCTTGTAAGCTCTGCTGTCATAGCAGCAATTCCAACAGTTCCGGTACTGTTAGCCTTAACTCCTATACCAGGTGTTGTTATTGATGTGATACAAGGGAAAACTGGTGTAGCAAAGAGACGAGAGAAATATAAACATTATTATGTTCAATATAAACAGCTGCTTACACAAATACAAGAAAAAGGCGCAACCTTCGGAACGAGAGCTCCGGGGTCAGAACTTATTCAGAACATATTTCATCAGGCGCTAGAAATTCAAAAACAAGAAGGATTTAGTCCACCTCTGGAGCGATATCTACGATATTATGGATTGAATGGATATGAAAGTTAGTTCGTACCGATAGGAACTTCGTGTTCAACATCAGCTAGACTCCGCGACCGGCCGGCCGGACTGACAACGGGGCTCCTTTATATAGGCTAGTTTGATGGTGATGACTCACACGGAATTTCCCGTACACCTTCGGAACGTGTATAACATGCTCAGCAGGGAATTTCCCCGCTTAGTTCAGGACAATGCACTGCTGCGCGTGCGTGAGTTCTATATAGGTCAGGGTTATACTTTAGTTACATGGATGGTTAAATTTTCCTTCGCTTCATGTAGATAAATGATAAAATGGGTGTAAAATTCTTACTTCATCCCAGTTGCCCACGTTTACTTTACTACTTTCCGCGCATGAAGTGAAAATTCTTTGAATTTCTTTCGTTAATCTTTCGTAGATGTATCTGTAGCAGGGAAAAACGTTTCGACAGAGAGATCAGAGATCAGATCGTTTGTTAGTTCAAAATGCACTTCAATTATGACCTTGCTGTTTCATGGAGTTTTACGTAATTGTATTCGATAAGTTGTTTTCATCATATTGGTCTTTGTACTCCAATTTAATATTGTATTACGAATGACTGCACAACATTTAAAGATTTTGAGATGTACATGATAATTTTGACCTTAAGTGCATATGTATTGTAAGAAGTTTATTCCTTCAAAACATTTCTAGCGGGTGAATAACAATATTTCCCGATTGGAATAAATAGTGTAGATACATATTTTTGACGTGCTTATCGTTCATTCAATAATTTGCTTCCTTGGAAAGCGTGTTCGTCCGCCAACGCGTTGAACCAACGTATCGACACAGTCAAATTGTGTTTGTAAACATGTTAAACATGTAAATTACTTACTTTGTCTTCTTTAGCAAGTCTGAAAATAACTAAATCACCCATTCAGTTTCCTTCTTGAAAATAAATGAATTACGATTGGTAACATTTTGCAAAATTTGAACGTTTTTAGACACTTTAGTGGAAAATGGTCTCTCTTTTAAGCCTTAACAATTCTTAGTACCTTAATTACGATTTCGCCCGCTAAATGAGTCCTTAAAGTCTAAGGAGATGAAATATAATTACAATATTTGCCTGAAAAGTCGAAATGATGCAAGAGTTTAGGTAGTTTCTTCAACAAACGGAACTCATTGTCATGAAAATTATTACAATTACGTTAAACGTATTAATTAGATCACTATCTCAAAATCTTCCTGTTGTGAAAAGTCTACTTTTTATCCACAATGCATTTCAGTATCATGTAAGTGCTCCCAAGCACAAAAGCTATTAAAGGTAGCTAGAATTTTCATCACGAAGGCCGGAACTCGAATATATCTGCAACTTTGCACAATTGTTAAAATTTCAGGGTAAGAAAAGTCATACTCAGTGTGATAGACAATTTTATTTACACCTTGCTGGTCTCCCGGTTGTGTTGGGGTTTTTTTGGAAACTCGAGCTTGAACTCGAACTTGAAATCGAATTTCAAATATCGGTAAATGTTGGATGATTTAGGTTCATCTACCTGATGTCAGTCTGGTGTCATTTCTGCAACCAAAATATACATTAAAGTGTAACAGTTTAGATTAAATGTATTTAAGATTAAGGTTCATTAAAAATACTTTAACTTGTGTTGTTGTTAACTAGTATTATCATTTATCGGCACAAAGTTGTACAAAGTTAAACGGTGGACAGATATTGTCATTTTACAACGCCCGATACAGTGCCAAAATGTGCACTGGTCGACGTTAACACCTTCATCTATCCTTTACATCTATTGAGGACTGTTACAGCGTACACACTGGATACAGTAAAAATTTATCTTAACGGCAATGACACATAGTGTTGTACATTTAAAATTTTTCTCACGATAAAGACAAGCAACAAAAACAAAAACAACATCAATATCATCATCATCATCATCATCATCATCATCATCATAATTAGTTTGTAATTGACATGATGGATATTATCTTTGAAGTTATACCAGAAACATAACGTTATTAATTATTCAGACAAAGAAGGGTGGTATGTCTCTTACAGCTAGGCTTGCTTAGGTAAGTGACACCATGTAATTGAAAAAGAATTGTTTATCATTACGTTGTGTGTCTTTGTTTAGGGAACATACTCGCTGTAACAAGTATCAACGCACTGAGCCACTCACCACTGATGACAACTTTATATTCCATTGGGTGATATATTACATGTGCCATGCATGCTTTGACTCATCAATATCAACATACTATTTTGATCATTTCTAACAAGGATATTAATCTTAGGTGATCTCATTAGATGCGATCCTTTAGACAATCTCTTAGTCGGGTAAATTATTCACATTCTATTCAGTACATCAGATTATTGTTTCGATTGACACTATGTTGTATCTCTGGGGTATTCTATGATTTGATTACCTTCTCCAGTCCATGAATGTCTCCGTTCCTCAGTGTCTATTATATGATTTATTTATCTCTCTTGATGTGTTTCTGTTCTTTTTTTCCTTTCATTACTTTCCTTTAATACCTGCTCACATATCAGGTTGGCCTGCTGATATGTATTTCACATCAGATACCATCCGATCGACACATCGTCTTTTTTCGTGTTTTGTGTGTCACAATGAGTGCATGCCATCCATTGGCATGTGAGCTTGTTCAGTGCCCTATGTGCATGAAGTGTATCGAGTTATCGATTAGGTAATTTCAGTTGTCAGAGGGCTTTAATCAAAGTGTCAAGATTACGTATCGACAAAACGTCAGCATTTTTTTCTCTGACTGGTTCTTTGCCAAATGTTTCATTATTGTTGGTGACAGCTACTAGGAAGTACATGTTTGTAAAATACAAGTTACACACAATTGGCTTAGAAACGAATGGAAGCACACTCAGTACTATAAAAGAACACCATTGCTAAATTAGTAAGAAATGCAGGTATATCCGGAATCACAACGTGAAAATCTTAGAAGTCCTGGTAAAAATCCGCCAAGAAGAGATTCAAGTCATCGGCCTAGAAAGATTCTAATTATCGTATGTGTTATGTCAGCCTTGGCAATAGTTGCCACTGTCATCGGTGTTGTGACTGCTTTCGTGGGCGGAGAAACAGGTATTGAAATATCATGAGTTGAACGTTTGGACTAACCATGTTTCTTCTTCTCATTCTGTTGCTAAAATGTTTGAAACCTTATCTATTGTTTTCAGAGGATGTGCTACCCCATTTGGATGTCAGTACAACCCGTGCTCCATATAAAACAGACTCAACTGTACAACCCTCAACGACAGGTAAGAGCATATCACGATCAGCTCGATTAAAGAGTGTGCATGAAACGATCATCAGACACCGATGCCTCTTCTCTTTTCTGTATAATGAAATAGTGTTAAATGGCAGGTTTCTTTTGTCCCTTTAAATTTCACCAATTTTGATGTGAATAGTCCTTTCGTGTTATGTTTGTTTTGACAGTGTGCATGCATTTAAATACGAAGTTGCCACTCTAAGTGAGTCATACAAGTCTTAGGTGGTCTACCATAAATCCAATATGGCGTACAGCGATTATAAGTATTTATGACATCACTATCTCAAACTCCTGCTGTGATAACAAGTCGACTTTTTACCCACAATTCGTTTCAATACCATGGAGTTTGCCGCCTTAGCACAAGATAAAAGCTACTGATGGTAACAAGAATCAGAGAGGGAATATTATGATGTTTTGTTTATAGAACCGCATAACTGTCTGTACGGGAGAATTCCATCTCAGCTTTTAAAGCTGGTTTAACTATTTTTAATCAGTCGCAAGGTGGAAAGATATGCAAAATATTCGTGCCGAAAGTAGTTAATGTTTGATATTCCACCATGACAGAAGGGGTCTACTTGTTGCTGTCAAGCTTTCGCATGGGCTGTCAACAGCCCGATGTCCCGTGAGCTCGTTGAAAGTGTCTGGATTGAATTATTTTTATTGCTATTGCAAAGGGCTGCCAACTTAAAAAGCCGCCTACGCAAACTAATCGATTTGCGTGTTTGCCGGCGAATATTCGCTACCAGCAGTAATGTTGTGCCTGCGTTCAAATATAGCAGGACTGTCGAACGCAACATAATTTTCTTACACTGCACAGAAGTGATTCAATAAACATCGTTCTTTCACTTGATTGTCATACAAAACATGTGGAGCTGATGCTTATGTAAACAAGAGTTGCAAAACATCAACTCGAAAATGTTTGATTCACCAGGTTAATAACTCAAGAATAATGGGATTATGGGTATCGGAGCAGTGACGGCACTTATGAACAGATGACAAAAACAAGAGCTCTCTAAAAGTGTAGTTGACATAATGTCAAAGTACAGATGTTTAAAGTCGAAACAATGCTACGACCTTCAGTACTGTGAGAGTTTAATGTTTGTCAGTCGAAAGCTTGAAAGGGACCTGTATGAATTCGTGGCAAAACGCGTCCAACGGGTTTCCTTTGATCTCGTTTTCAATGTAAAAAGGAATAAAGACACTTTTTTATGTTTTTCATTAAAAGGTCATCAAAAGATAATTGGTCTTAAGTCCGTTTTCATTAGGTTGTTACTCATTCCGAAAAATTTATAACATAATTAGGGTACCCCTCTAATCCGTGGCAAAACGCGTCCAACAGTTATTCGTTTTTGATACAAAGAAAGGAAAACAAGAAAACTGCTATCATATACTGTTTTTCAGCTTTTGTTGAAAAAGTGAAAAGTACATGTAAGTTCCTTTTTCATGTTTTTGCTTTTCTCTCCTGTTTACGTATTAACGAAACAGGGAGCCCTACTTTCTACAGAGTGGTCTAAGTGCGTCCATTCATTTTACGAATTTTACAACATAACGCAAAATTGACAGTGCAGAGATATTTTAGCTTATTTTTATGACGCGCGTTCTCATGGGGGCGTATTTATCAACTCAAGAGTTCGTTATATAACATGGACCAGTTTGTTATTGTTCATAGTGGGTAGGTTTGTGCATAATTATTTATAGTTTCGATGCATTTCTTTTATAATAATGTCAAATTGCCATGGCAACCTTTCTTGGAAGCTCTGATTCAGTTATGCCAAAGCAAAGCGCCCTCTTAAGGAAATTATAGCAAAATGCACTATTTTCTAATTTGTCCGAAAAAATTCATTTTTATGAAGATATACAGGCAATATTTATACTGTATAATGCATACTTAATATGCAGCCACGCTGTACAGTTAAATTATATGTTAATAACAAAAAGGGCATTAAATGACTAGAAATAGTAGAAATATAGTTGGAATATTAAAGTTACGATCAGTCCCTCGAACTCAAAACCGAATCCGAAACCGAATCTAAGTTATGTGTCGAATACAATCACTACCACCTATGATTGTCTGCATCGCTTTTGGCAGGAAACTTTGCTCTAGTTCTTCCATCTGACAACATGTAACTTAGTTTAAGTCAGATTAAGGAAAGGGCCGCAGTCAAAATAAACGGGAAGGTATCAACACAAAACTAAGTCATTTTATTGATTCTATTTGCCATAATTCCTGTAACTCAGAGCGAGTTGCTTTCGGTAGAATATTTCGACTGAATCACTCAGCCTTCATCACTGACAGCTGTTGTGTGATTGTGAAGAGTGCGATGACTTAACAGATCCACTGATTCAGTCGAAATATTGTACCAAAAGCAATTCGCTCTGAGTTACAAGAATTACGGCCAATAGATTATAATTCTAGAGCAAGGAAACAATATTTTAGTTGTATTTTACTGATTGATACTTAAAGTAGCTACATTTCATTGTTTGCACTGTCGAGTGTGACAACTGTTGATATAAGCATTTGCTGCAAAAGTAGCCGTATACGATAACTTAATCAGAGCTTCCAAGAAAGGTTGCCATAGCAATTTAACATTATTATAAAAGAAATGTATCGAAATTATAAATAATTATAAACAAACCTACCAATGTTATATAACGAACTCTTGATAAGTACGCCCTCCATGAGAGTGCGCGTTAAAAAAAGAAGCTAAAATATCTCTGCACTGTCAATTTTGCGTTTTGTTGTAAAATTCGTAAAATGAATGGACGCACTTAGACTACTCTGTAAAAAGTAGGGCTCCCTGTTTCGTTAATAAGTATACAGGAGAGTAAAGCAAAAACATAAAAAAGGAACTTAAACGTACTTTTCACAAACGCTGAAAAAGCTGAAAAACAGTATATGATAGCAGTTTTCTTGTTTTCATTTCTTTGTATCAAAAAGGAATAACTGTTGGACGCGTTTTGCCACGGATTCCCTCTCACCAAATGGGGGTCTAATTGCGTCCATTCGTTTCATCGTGACTGCCTGTTAAGTACTTAAAGCACTAGACACTCCAAACAAAAATGTTCGAGTGTCTATGCCTAGGGAAAAGAAAACATGAAAATGTGGTGTTTTTGTGTTTTCATTTTCAAATAATCTTTTTCTCTTTCAGTGTTATAGTATGCGTGTTCTATCCAAAGTACATGAATTGTACGCACATTTAATTACTTAGGTTTGCTACAATGTATTAATTGCCGAACTTGTTATATTTGTCCAAATGATTTGCGCCACTTTTGTTTATGCAGACATTGTGCTACTTAAAATTGAGTTCCCGCCAAATTGAAAAAATAAGCTCGAACGGATTTGTATGCCACACCACTTTGTTTTATTTCGTCTTATGCCGGCAAATACTTTTACCTTTTTTGCACAGGTTCGTGTCCTGGTAACACCAATGCATCCCTGATGTTTCACGCCTTTGTGAATCTAACAACGTTTACATCTGAGATTTCGGAGAGAAGTCAGACATCTGGCTTAAATTCCATGGTTCTGGACCAATCATATCTTTTTGTAACTACTCACGATAAGTTGTACGTTTTTCTGGTAAACAGTGACTGGACACTAAATACAATACAAACGATATCACCGCGAGGCTTTTATGACATCAATGGACATGGCCTACGCGTGGAATATTTTGAACTGGGCGGAGACAACTATTTCATCACCAATTCGCACGATGGTCGAAGCTACTACGGCAGCGATGTGTACAAGTGGGACGGAACCAAACTGACCGGGAGTGATGTGATCGAGTTTAGATTCCCTCCATATCGTGGTCAAGTCAATGCTGGGTGGTCGTTCGTTGCAAGTGAACCGCACGGACAGGCATACCTTGCAAACGCAATCTTCAATTTAAACCACGTTTCAAAATATGAACATACTGTCATTTACAATTTCAACGGAAACTCATTTAAATATTTCGGTGACATTGATACGGAAGAAAATACATTTGAAGTAACATTTTTCCAAACTGATAACAACGAAATGTATCTTTGTCTTGGAAGCTGGTCCGGACCTGATATACACCCATTTCATACGTGTATAGCTTTGATCAGAATACGTCCTCTTTTGTTCAACATCAAAATCTATCAGTTACGGGTGTAACCTCAGATATGTTAATTTTTGACATTGCTGGTGAAACATATCTTATGCATGTAATGTTCTTGTCTTCGATTCCACTCTACATCTGGAACAATGAAAGTTCAACTTTCCAAATTCACCAGTACTTTGTGGCGGACAAAGCGAAGGCAGCGTGTCATGCAGAGTACTGTGGCCAGCATTTCCTGGTGATTGTCAGCGAGGAGTTTGGTTCTGTAGTGTACAAGTGGAATCACGATATGTTTGTCCAGTCCCAAGTACTTGATAATGATGCTGATACACCGATACATGCATGCCACGTTTTCCGTGCCAATGGTGTTCCGATTTTAGTAGTGGATAAGATTATGTATATGCTAAAATAAGTCTCCGTGTTGATTTAAAAAAGAATATGTAAAGTATACTTATCGTTATCCAGGTTATGCATAGTTACATTGTTCGAAGGATTTGAAGTCGTCTCATGAAAGAATCCGCGTGTGGGTCACTTCAACACAGAGTGTTATTTATTCGTTGAATGCTAATGTTGCATCCTATTTGTTCAAGTGTTGACGGGGATCGTGCAGAAAGAAATGAGAAGATGGGTGAATTTTAACTAGTTTCGCAAGCAAGAGAATAATACTAACAAACTTAAGCAGCTATGTCATGATATGTTTTAATTCGGTCACAATAAAGGACAAGCTTTTGTGATAGAAAACAAAAGTTTCCCAAGGTTTAATCCTCACTGTAGATTTTGCAACCCATATCATTTAACATGTTATCATTTAACGTTTCTCGACCGTTGAGGTATTCAAAGTCATTAGGAATGACTGACATCTTTTGGTGCAATCATCAAAGTCTAAGAAGCTCGGACTTCTTTTCATGGCTATAAGGCTCTTTGAAGGACCTCTAGACACAGGTACTGCCTTACACTTATGGGTGACTTTATTTCTTTACAATATCAAAGTAATTAGTGGGTGCTGCAGTTCACCGCTTTTTATCAAATGATTATCAAGTTTACTGAATCACAAACTAATTATGCTCCGCACAAAATGTTCAGACCAACTATTTGATAGTACCTGAAATTTTCAGTATGCGTGATTTGATGTAAAATAATCGCAATCATACCAATCCATACTTCAAAGACATTAACTTTACATATAAATACATGGAATAAAATACTTTTCATCAACGAAAGAAAACAATTATTTCTCTTATGAGTATAAAATAGGGTGAAAACGAACCCTTTCTTAGACTTTCAAAATAACTACCTGGGGAGAGAGAGAGAGAGAGAGAGAGAGAGAGAGAGAGAGGGGGGAGAGAGAGAGAGAAGGAGAGAGAAACTTTTCAAATCAACCCACTACCGTCTTTCAGCACGTTTCAAAACCACTTTTAAATCCATGCGCAAGTGAAACTAAGGTTCGACGGCTATAATGCCATCGTGAACAAAGGAATTAGTATTGTGGCAGGTAGTGGCGTCAAGGAGAAAAGGGAAGATTTTATGAAGCCTGACAAGCAAAGACAGAATGAACCAACATTAGAAATACATTGATAGACACCGGAAGTACTGAACTCAAACTCCTTGAGCTTTAAAAATTTCAACATTGTGGATGCACCGAATATCATCAGGAAGTGAGTTCCAGAAACTTGAGGCACGCATAGAGAACGTCCTCTGGCCTGTTTGTGTACGGAATTGAGGGAGTAGCAATTTATGAGTTGCAGCAGAACGTGTCTGGTAACCATGAACATCATTTAAAGGCACAAATTTCTCAGAGAGATACGATGGTGCAGTATTCAGAAGACAATTATAGGTTAAAACACATGTAAAATAAAAGATGCGTTGTTTAACGGAAAAAAACATTGGCTGCTTCAAAGAGTGAATCGGTTGAGGTATTAAAATCAACATTGAGAAGAACTCTCAGTGCTCTTTTCTGTAACTTATACACTTTCTCGATATTTTTTTACAGTTGTATTTCCCAAAACTACACAACAGTAATCAATAGCTGACTGAATTAAACCATAATACAGAACTTTTCTAAGATGACATGGAATGAATTTGAATAATCTTCGAAGTAAACCGATTCTCTTACTCAGAGTGAGACATAAATCGTCAATATGTTTGTCCCAAGTAAGAACATTGTCCAATGTAACACCTAAAATCTTCTCAAATGAAACACAAGAGATATTACACTCATTAATGGCAATATCAAGTCTATCACCCACTGTATCTGCACATTTTATTTTTTGGCGAGATCCAACCAACATGGCTTTCGATTTGCCTTCATTAATGACCATGCCATTGTTAATTACCCAATCGTTCACTGAAGTGGCGTCGTTTTGGAGCGACTGATTAACATCGGCAACTGAAATGCCAGATGTAAGGAGAGTCTGGTCGTCGGCATACATGTCTAGGTTAGAATTACACAAAGTCAGTGGCAAATCATTAATGAAAATGGTAAAAAGCAGTGGACCTAATATTGATCCCTGAGGCACACCAACAGTAACTTTTTCAACGTCAGATATCTTACTCATGTGACAAACAACTTGAGAACGATCTGAGAGGAAAGAATCAAACCATTTTAACACATTTCCATGCAATCCATAAAGAGACAATTTCTTAAGTAGTACATCGTGGTTAACAAGATCGAACGCTTTAGAGAGGTCCAAAAACAAAACACCTGAAAGCCGACCACCATCAATGTTTTCAAGTAACTCATCACAAATACGTATCAATGCAGTTTGACAAGAGTGGTTCTTTCGAAAACCAGACTGAGTATCGTGAAGGACACCTTTCTCAGATAAAAATTTATACAAAGTACTGTGAACATGACTTTCAATTACTTTAGAAATAGCTGGTAAAATAGAAATAGGTCTGTAATTGGACATTTCTGTTAAACTACCATTGCCTTTGTAAATAGGAACAACGCGTGCATTTTTAAATAAGTCTGGAAAAACTGCGTTGTCGATACCAATATTAAGTACTTTCGTAAGAGACTCAGAGATTACAGATGCACCAGCACGCAGCAACTTTGCATGGACATCATCAGTCCCTGTCGACTTCGAACTAAGTAAAGCTTTTTTGACAAAATCAACAGAAAGATGTGGAATCTTAAAGACTGAACCTCTGAGTTTATCGTTGAGATGCTCAGACAATGAAGAAAAATCAGGATTGCAGTCTGCTGAAACATTCATCTTTCTTGAAATCTTAGAGAAATAACAGTTAAAAGCATCAGCAATAATGGCTGGATCTGTGACAGGAGTACCATCCACCTCAATCGGAGTATGTTTTTGATGCTTAGGTCTCAGGACATTGTTATAAATATGCCAAACTGCCTTCGGATTTGAACCTTTGTCCTTAATTTCGTCAATCAAGTAATCCCTCTTTGCCTTATTGATCATATGCACAAGTTTATTTCTGGCTAACCTGTACTGCGCAATTTTGGAAACATCCGATTTCGCTTGCCTTGAAAGATCATCCCTATCATGCATAGCATTCAAAATATCTCTATTCATCCAGGCTGGTTGTTTACGTCGTTTTACACGTCTTTCAATAAAAGGAGCATGGATATCACATATTCTATTGAAAATATTAACCCAAAGCCTTGTAGCAACATTTACATTATCAGCCGCATCAATTAAATACCATGGAGCAAATGAAAGGTCACGAAGAAAAGGACCAAGCTCGAATTGATGCTTATCAACGTGTATTGGTTTTGGTTGTTAGAATTTTGACAATTTCGTGGACGTTTTGTTTGAGAAAATTGTATTAAGACAAATTGGCCATGATTAATAATGCTGTTTTGATTTCAAAACAATACAAGCTTAATCTGAATGTGACACGAAAGATAGGAAAAAGAATTCATCTCAAATGTACGATTCTACGTGTGTTTTTTCGCTACTACTGTTTGATTTACTGTTGCCTCATCACCGTAGCCGTCTGGAAAATTTACAAACAAAGTTTTACTCACTGTCATCATCGCACAACATCATCTATAGCACCATCCAGACCACTTCAATCATCAAAATCATCAAAATCATCATCACCGCCATAACCACGGTTGTTAAAATCATAATTCTCATCAACATCTCCTACATATATCATTCACGTCAAATCAATAGGAATGGATGGCCATTTGGAGAAGTTAGAACGTAATTCAAAAGTTATTCATTACAGACACTAGGATCTTGAGATAGACACTCTCAGGCAGTCATAGACGTTTAGTTTATCCAATCAGACTTTGGTATGTTTCCCGCTCGCTACTTTGCTACTTTTCCTGATGTTTTCTCCAGCGTTCATGGTCACCAAGTAGGATAGAGACTTGCCACGCTTCTACTTTCAGAGAGCTCATAGATTGCTGATGTTTCATAACATGACTGTAGAAATATAAGCCTTGCTACTCTGGTGTTAATAATTATTATTGTTGAATTCGAATTATAATAAACCAACTTTGGTTTTTACATTGAACCAAATCACTCGCTTCTGTTTCGACGTCAGTTTAACTCGAACCCCGCCCCGGGAGTATTCTAACGGTCACTTACCCCTCCCCCCCCCCCGGCCCAAATACTTCCCACTTCATGAAATCACCAATATGAAGATACGTGCAAGGCAATTTACTTCTAAAGAAGATGTGATATGATTTCCTGGCATCCCCTTTGCCATACTACACCTTAAAGTCATTCCTGACATTTAAAAGTTTTCGCAAGATATTAAGATTGCCTTCAGTTGTACTCAGGTATGTTAATGCATGTAAAATAAGTTTGAACTACTTTTTAATCAGACCTGGTCAGAAAATTGTGAAAATTGCCAAAGATATGTTTCGCATTTGATTAAGTTGAAATTTATCATAATATATTACCTAAGTCAGTTACGTGACCAAAATCTGTTATTTTCCTCGCCAAAATTGTATATTGCAAATAACTGAACATTCCAACCGCTAAACATCAAATATTTTAATTATTATAACCAATGAATGTAAAATGGGATAGAAACTTGTGTTAAAACTACTGGCAGATGCAAATTATTGGATTTTGAGTAACATTTCTTCACAAAAAAAAAACAAAACATTTTTTTGATGTTTAAATGAATGTTTTGAATGTCAGAAAGAAGTATAGATAAAGTTTCATGAGTGCCTGTTTTTTTTGAAAGAAAATGATATATGTTGTTTCCAAACGTGCAAAGAAATTCAAGAAATTTATTGGGTTTCGCTTGGAATATCAAAGTTAATAAAGACGTAAATTTTGGCGGGAAAATATTTAGATTTGGTCACGTGACTCAACTCGTCAAGTATTTAGCAGTCATTTTTTAAAGAATTTAATATTTTCAATAATTAGGGCCAAATATCAATCAAATCTGGTGGTTTTTAAAGATAATTGATCATTTTCTTACTTTTTGGCTTGATGAGTACAAACACCCATGCATTAACTTACTTGAGTAATTGTTGGGCAGCTACCGAAACTAAGAAGGCCGTTAAATGGTTACTCTTCAACTCCAACATAAACTTCGCGTAGGTTATGAGCATTTAAGACAAGCTGTCATAAATCTGGTTTGAACCCTTAAAGTCGTTTGGGAAATACGAAATGATCTCATTGGTTTTGTCCTCATGATAAACGATCTTGTGATGTTGAATCAAGGTAAATTTATCAAACTCACATCTCCCGTTATCGATGAATCATGTAAGATTACTTCGCGAAAAGTCAATGTTTATGCTAAAAGACATGATGACCTTTCTAGTGCTACGGTTGGATCACCTTCACAAAGAAACTTGCAATGCTATATGTGATTAAAGGATGTTTATTCCGCAAAGTATAACAATTACTCTTCAAAACATTCTGTTGCCATGCATTTACTCATTAACAGCTACTACACGCGACAACTACAAAACTCTGTATATGTGGCATCGTGTATTCATCACTGAACCTAATATGAAACACGTTTGAAAAGCTGTTAAGCAAACTGAAAAGTATTACGTTTTGTCAAGCGAGTATCATTTGAGTATATAACCTGCGAAGTACACGGCAAGCTGGCTACAAGACCAGACTGAAATAAATTACATTTACTCTTGAACGACTACTATACATGACAGTAATTGTTGCGCGTACATTCGTCACCCAACATGAGATTGGTGTGAAAAGCTGTTAAGCAATCAACTGAATTAAGGTAAAACTTTGTCAAGTATTATTTGGATAAAAAACCTATAAAGTATATTATATTACCATGGCATGTCCATCGCGTTTTAATTGGTCGAGCTGAACCACATGACTGCCCACTAATACACAGTAATGGTTCGTTTTCATGACCGTGAATATGAATAATATCGTAACGCATTAACTTTACGGCTAAGACGAAATTGTGATTTGAACAAAGATCATAATCAACCACAAAATAAAATGGGGATTTGTGGACCAAGTTTAGACGCTTTTTTTTCAAAATTCCCGGCTTTGCAAAATTTTTGCAGCGCACGCACTACTCACTGACAGGTTCTGGGCCCCGTTGTCGTTCGCATGGGAATTCTTTGTAAATTTTGACGGTTTTCTCGGGGTTCGTTGATAATATAATTGAAATAACAGACTCCGCGCTGACCATTAACGTTTATTTATGGGCTCGGGCGAGAGGAAAGCCAAATTAACGGGCTCGGCAAGCCTCGCCCGTTAATTTTTGGCTTTCCTCTCGCCCTTGCCCATAAATAACGTTAATAGTCAGCGCGTCGTCCGTTATTGCTATAATAACCTTTCTTCAAAACACATACTAATGACTTGCTGGCTAAAAGAGCAGACTGAAATTCAAGCATACACTATCTCCTTATATAATGACAAACCACGAAAACTTCAAGTTAGTTTATAATTGGCGCAATGTGTTGAGGGAGCCTGGGGAGCGAAGAGAGCGCCCTCGAGCGACGGATCTTTCAGTCTACGCAATGTGTTCATGAATGTGATTGGTGAAATGAAATCCGTGTAATCGAACATCCGTGTCTACGGTTTCTGCAATTCGGAAAGCACAGAGGCTCAAATCTGTTGTGTGAACAGAACCACAAAACGACTAGCAAATGGGCAAAATATAAGACGTTACATTTTAATACAATTCATCAAGTCTTTCAACTAGTAATGTTCCCTCGAAATTTGGAGTGATGCGCGTATATATTCGGTTAGAGGTATACAGGCAATTTAAGTGTTACTGAAATGTTAAAAAACTGTACTGCAAATTATCTAAGTTGGATTATTATCCTTAAGAAACAATATCGCAAATAATTTTCTGTCTTATACTTACCCATGTGAATAATATCATCCATTAAAAAACGTGGATTAAAAAGGGAAAGTTTCGTAAGAAGTTTCAATATACCGACAATAAAAACAAATGATGCCTGACAAAATGTTCTAAAATGATAATCATGCATTAAAAAAACCACCCGACTATTAAAACGTCGACAAAGATTTGTCGAGGAAGGCATTTAATTTGTAATTACTATTTGTGCAATCAACAAACATAACATCGTTTACATGTAATTGCGAAGTCTCCTGACTGGAACATCGAACATTCAAGAGAGAGTCATTACTCTGCAGGAAGCAAAGATCTCGATATATGACTGTTAGCTTAAACCCAAATATATTTCATGAGGAAATATGAACCGATTTCTCCCATTCATCGTTTGTTGATCACAAACTTAAGCCACCGTGGTTGTTTTTAACAAAACGCCTCTCTGTGGTTATAACTCAAACAATATAAGTTACACATCTTGTCCAACATGTAAACAGAGAGGCGATTTCCAGACTATAAAATGTTACTCAAAATTTGTATCCTAATATAAAAATTTACCGATTATAGTCACAGTCTTTAATCATTGTAGAGGCAACTCTGAATGCACAGCTACCTGAATATCTATAAAAATAACTTAACGTCTAATATAACAAATTACCTCAAATGAAAAGACCCTTTAATTATAGTCTTTTGCTGTCTATTATAATATCACTCTGCTTATCACAACCAACACACAATAGTTGGGAAATCTGACAATATAAAGGATTACACTGAAACAGATTTACATCCAGGGACGCAATTTTCTTCCTTGTACGCAAATCTTTGCTGTAGTGGTCGTAGTAAAAACTAGCATTAATAAGTTATTGCCTATGCAGAGAAAATCTGCAAACTAAAGAAATAAAACACTATATTGTGAACTCTTTTTATATAATTCTTCAGAGACTGTGCTTACCAATTTTGCAAACAAACTGTCGATGAAATTCATACAAAGCTTGTCCTTTTTTGTTAGCGCATGAGTAATACTCGGTTCCAGTGTACCCACGTGATAGCTTTCACTTTACCTAAGGAAATATCATTCCCCTTCCATGGATGGTATATACTATTATATTAAACCTGTACAACAATATACACTAACTTATCGACAGCCAAATAAGGAGTACCGTTGGCGTAGAAAACGTGACACGCATGCAATGGTGTCCCTGCATATTTATACAAAACACTGAATTCGACAAAATATTCACCATCCCATTTGTACATGACAACATCAGATTCATGACTGACAACAATCAAATAATGCTGGTTACAGTATTCAATGTGACATGCCGCCTGTCCATTCGTTGTGTTGAAAGTCTGATGAAGTTCAAATTCTGAACTGACTGTGTTCCAAAGATACAGAGGAGAAGCGGCCCCGTCAGTGCTGTCAGCAGACTTAAACAGTGTGTGCATAAGATAAGTTTCATCTTCAATATCAAAAATAACTATGTCAGATGTAAAACCTTTCATTGGAAAGCTCTGATGCTGCTCAAATTTAGAACTGCTTGGGTTATACTTGTACACAAATGATGTTGGAGTATCGGGACTGTAAGTACTGCCCATAGCGAGATATATGTCATCATCATCAGTCTGAAAAAATGAAACTTTCTTTGTGTTCATTCCGGTATAAATATCTTGGAAATCGTTAAAATGAGTGCCGTTAAATAAGTATATTACAGTATTTTCGGTTTGGACACCATCCCATTCACTACCAAATGCATTTGCGAGGAAGGCCTCTCCTTGGCTAGCACTTTCAATGAACGACCAACCAGCGCTGTACTTGTTTCCGTATGCAGAGATTACCAGGTTAACAATGCCATCTACGGTGAGTTTTGTTCCGTCCCAACTGTACACATCGTTGTAGTAGTTTGTTCCGCTGTCAAGAGAGCTGATGATAACGTAGTGTGTTCCGTCAAACACGAAGTATTCAGAAAAAAAGACCATTTCCAAATAACTTAAGTCGCCCCTGGCTGATATGTTTTGCAGCTTGTCTAGAGTATCATCATCATTCATCAAATACACGTACAGTTCGTTCTGAGCCATAACCAGTAGATAAGGCTTGTCGGCAACTATTGCATTTAAGTCAAATACCTGGCTAACCTCCTTGATCTCAGATGTGACCAGTGTGAGATTTAGTATGCCCTTGAAGGTCAGCAAGGAGTTGTCTGTGATTGTTTGACATATACCTGTATGAAAGAGTTATACTCCATTGATTAGATTAAAATACAGACTTTTCAAAGGAAGTGAAAATTTCAAATTATTTTATATCAGTGCAAAACCAAATTTGTTACTCAGAGCAACAGATATCGCAAGGTAATTTCGTTGGAAAATTTGTGAATATTTTAATCAATCGTCATTGATTCTGTTTTTATTGATTCTATTCCATGGACATTTATTCAATACTTCGTCAGAAAATGTCAAGTTCGAAGATTGATTTATTATTCATTTGTTTATGGAACATTTTCATCTATCTATCTCTCCACCTGTTCCTCTCACTGACAATATTAAAATATATTCCAGCTTGAACTTTCTAACTTATTATTTACTCAACTACCCACCTACTAATTTACTTGCTTACATTGTAGTGACTTTCTCCGTTACAAACGTTTTTAATCAACGCTTTCAAAAATGATCTTGTAAATCCGTTTCTTTAATGGAATTTTATACATCACGCCTTCTGGCACACCCGTTAGCTTGAAATTAGAGCTCTTGCCACGACGTGCGTGTAGTGTTTTGTTCTCGTGGATTTTACTTACTGACTAATCATAATGCCAATATCAGTGTTTTTTTTGCTTCTTGGGACGATCATATGATCATGTCAATAGAGGTGTGGTGTTACATTATTGACACAATGATCATGTCAATAGTACTATAGGCACTGATCGACTGAGCCAAGTCGATCGACATTTGAACTACTAGTGATCTGAGGACTCGCCGTTGTTGATATGCCATAAACACAGAATACAAAATTATCATCAAGGAAAACTAGCATCGAGCGGACTTGAAAATATTGCATTTTCTTCAAGTAGCAGTCAAATTAGACCGTCAAGTTTTGATAGAGGATTTATGAAGTAGTATTCATAATTGTATACGCATGATTTGGAGCCGGGTAGAATCCCCATTAGTTTGTTTTTTACCACATTGACATGATGAATGTGTCGATACTAAATATGCATGGCCTAATAAAGATGTGTAATACACTGTTGCCAAGGATTTTATCGTAGTAATGGTCACTAAACATTTGATGAGAAGTCTCTTTCCGACGTTATTCAAGATAGTAACGATTGCTGATCCCTTGCTTTCGCCGGGGACACCACTTGAGGTGCCCAGTAAAATGCTATTTAAGTCATTGCATTCGATAAAAACCAGAAATACTTGTTTCTGTATCACAGTGTCTAAAATGCGGTATACATGATCATGGTTGCCCAGTGGAACCGCATTGCTTGGACAAAAACAATATCGATGACAAACACAATGTGCATTCAAATTATACAGTTTCCTTGCAACTCTAGTCACACTAGAATGCACGGCTTGCACAAAGCAATTTATGCGATAGAGAAAGTACGAAACACACATAGCAAAATCGCCGCAAGCCTTACATTCAACAAAAGCATCCGTTTAAAGCACGATTGGAACTAATTGGGGATAATTGGATGGTGAAGTAATGATGATTTAATCTACAAATGTAATCTCATCTGCTTTCTTCTTTTTAGATTACACACTTGTTTTTATGAGTAATTTGTATTATTGCAACATTCAACTATCTGGCACCTAACACTTTTGAGAAATTTTAAAAAATATGAAAATCCAATTATCCCAAATTAGTTCCATCGTGTTTTAAGTAGATCTTTGCAATGAGCAAAATTAAGTCATTAAGGGAAACCGACAGAAAATGGACTTCTTTCAACGATATTGAACTGAGTAGAAAAATTGACGAAATCACTTCATACACGCATATATAGAGTGTGATACCTTGACTTTTAAATTAGTCTGATATATAACAACATACTTATATAGGTTGTTTTGCACACGACATAGTGTATTTTCACAATGTCACTTTTTTCAAGGATTTATTTAATTTTAATCATTATTAACACGAATTAAAATATTCGATAGGTTTCACTTCCTAGCATGACAAGCATTTACAACTTGGGTGGAAAGAAGTGTAAATGTATGCGAATTTATGCAAACCATTCGTTTTCCTAGCTTCTTTTTCTCTGAGTTCTGATTTTAATGTTTCAAAACATTTAACCCCACTCTGGAATTTTCACACCGTATTCTTAAATGCTCGCGAACAAGCATTGATTTTATTTGGCAACTAAGGTCTTACAGTTTGAATAACAGTCATTTTCAATTTTGCTTATAATGATCTTAATCACTTTTGAATGTCAATCTTTCAACCCCTTGAATCTAAGAATGAGAACAGATAATGCAAAAGAAATTTAGTTTTCTGAATATACTTTAGTTTTAAATAAAACATTAATGTCACATATAAATGCTCTTTCGTTTTTGACTTCAATTAATCTTTCATTTATAAAAAGAATGAGGATCTCTACTCCAAATATTTCTAAAAAAAGGATGTACCTTCATCCTTCGATTGAATTATTGCGATCATACAAAATTTAAGATAACCTCCTTTTTAATAGATTTTGAGGGGGTTTTCATGTCATCTTTGATAAAGAAAGATTGTTCGGCGAAAAGTGTGTTGCTTAAGCTCACGCCAGCTAATACAATATTATCCAAGTTCATGGATAGATATTGTTGTCAACTTAATAGTTGTGACTTTTTGCTGACTACTGAGGACAAGAAAATCCTGCTGCATAAGTAAACTTATCAAAAAATTGCAAACTTTGGTGACATTAATGGTTCTTACTTGTTGTTGGAGATGGAGATGGATATACGACATTTGTGACGAGCGATGGTAGATGTTGGGTCGTGGAAACCGACGGTATGGTGTGGTCATCATCTGAAATATAAGTAAAATCAATAATAAATAGAACATTTTACTACTTTCTACAAATTATAGCAAAACAGGAATACCATATTATTACACTAGAAATAAACGTCATACCTGTTCCTCCAAACAAAATGGCGGACACGGCTCCAATTACAGCGGCAATTGCTGCAACTGATAAGACAACGCATACGATGATGGCGATCTTTTTCTTCGTACAGTGAACCAATCCTTCTGGTGAGCGATCTGCGCCGGTTTCGGCGATTCGACGCTCAGAGGTTGGACGTAACTCCATCTTGTGCGAAGTGAAGGCGCTCGCACTTATTGAAATGCAGAAAGCACCTGTCTTACAACGGTTCTAAATCGTAAACACGGAACAGATGGACTAAGAACACTCGCCTTGGCAAAAAGCCCAGGCTGTGTCGCAATGTTCTCGGCACTCATTATTATTCGCAGCGACCTAACCATTGTTACAAGAACAGCGATGACTTCATATCCAAAATATGTGCCAATCTTTTGTGTAAGGATATAGCTCTCAAACTCATTCCTGGCACGTTTGATATATTCATGTACGTGACACGTGTTTACGCGTTATAAGAAGTCATCAATAAGGTGAAAGATGCACAAAACTAATATTTTTTTCTTGTGCTGAATCAGTAAGTTTCCCATAAACTGACAATGTGTTCAGAGCGTATTACTTCAGTTATCTTTTTTTTTTACCTTTTTTATCGTGCGTCATTTTGAAAAGTAAGAAACCCTCTGAACTCATCAATAGACTACTTCGGGCATAACTTTGTTGTTAATATGAAGACATCAATCATATTGAATGTTTTCCTTCACGACGGCGTGGTATGTTTGTCGTCCGGTGAAAACTGTCATCGTCTAGGCAAAGAATGCAAGAAGTGAACCGAGAACTTAAGCTGACGCCATTACGAAAAAAACTAACCCGAAACATGTGATTACACTCACGACTAAAGTGGGGTTATTGTTTGGGAAACAATAGCAAAGGACGCTTCTGTAACGTTTGTCAGAAAATCGAAGTGTTGTTTGTAACACATCAGTGACAAAGTTAAGCATTGTCGAATGAAATGAATACGATCTTTAGTTGAATCGTTTCTTGGTAAAGCGATATAGTGTAGTTTTTTTAATATAAATAGCTTTGCCTATATGAAAAATATTCATATTTAAAATAAAAGGCATTTGAAATAATAACTGAAGTCATATTTGTCTGCTCTGTTTTCCTTATTTCAATTTTCGAACTCATATTCCTTTCGTTCAAACAAATGTTATTACTATCACAGGAACGTGACACCAAAAACATATAGCGAAATGGCATTTTACGAAAGGCTGACTCTATTTGAGCGTTTAGGGAATTGTTTTCGATGGAACAACTTACACAGTCACAGAAGCTTAAATAATCTATTGTATTTGAAGTATAATACAATACCCTGCGGGAGATTAAACCTTATAGCCACTGAAAACCAACTAAGACTACCTCAGTGCTTCTGGCATACAATTCTTCTTTGTCCTAAATAGAGCATAGCCTTGAAATATTTTGTTCGTCGTAGGGATATGTTAGAAATGAAAAGAAATGAAAGGAAATGAAAGAGGCGAAATGTTACAGCCCTGGAAAATGTAAAAGCTTTAACGTCATTGACTTCGACAAGGAAACGCATGACTATCGTGTTTTGACTAACAAAGGCGTTTTTTTCGAAGTTATACAGTCACTTGTAATCTAAATATGCCCATATATGGTCAAAAAGGCGTTCCTTGGTATTCAAAATGTCCATGTGAGGGCGCTGTTTTAAAAAGCGGCCACCCGCTTAAAATCTGTGATTGGTGAGATTCTCTCTTTCCATGGTAACTTTGGCAAAATTGGAACAGGTGACAGTATACCTTTAAGAGAATTGCGTTGAATTCATATGTAGGGCTTCAAAGGTCAATCAAGAATCAGGTATATTTGAACAGCGAGTATATTGTTTTGTTTGCATGTATTCCCTGTCATATGATTCCTCATAAATGGTCTCTCGTTGCAACAAGCAAACCTGTACTTTCCTGTACTAGCTGTGTTGGCAGGTAGCTAGGTAGGCGGCTAGCTAGCTAGGTAGCTAAGTACCTATTTACTTAGATAGGTAGCTATCTAGCTTGGTAAAACCAAGTCCTCACTTCAAAATTAATGAGATATACGACTTATAACGTCGTTTTTGTATGCCAGTGATTAAGTGAGGCCAATGTTGAGAAGAGACTTGCCTTGTTGGACAGAAAAACTGATATATATTTATCAAGTTTAAGATATACTATTTATTACTCAAATCATAAGCATAAGCCTTGTACTTGTAATATATATATTGAAGCACTTTTTGTTTATATTTCCTTTGCAAAGTATGAAAATTACTCTTCGACAAACAGACTATGCTGCCTACAAGAACAGACCCAACTGCTTTATATTACATTACATTACCAAGTACAAAACTCTATAACTATTGTGAATACATTCTTAGCCTTACAATAAATGGGTGTTAAAATATGTTAAACGAATGGAAAAAGTACAATATAATTTTGATCAAGTTATTATCATACCAATAAACGGAAAGTATAACAAATTTGTCCTCATAAACTGAGAAACTGCGAGGTTAGTGTATCATTGGCTGAATGTAAAAACAGCACAATTTGTTGATGTATGTGATTGGTGAATAAATGAAATAACATGTATGTGATTAAAATATATGTGATTGGTGAATGAAATGAAAATAACACGTCGTTTGCTTGTATAGTTAGTAGAGTACACAAGCACACATCTATTAGGTGAATAGAACTATAAAACGACCAGCAAAAGGGCATGATAAAAGTAGTATCATTTCATTTCACACTAGTAATCTTCAATCGAAGGTTTAAGTGATTCGCATATACTTTCGATGAGCCACAGTACATGAATTCACATAATTATTATTATTATTATAGACTTGATTTCGGATTCATTGTCCATATAATAGCAAAAGAATATCTGGTGATAAATATATACAGCTTGGTTAAGTTATACAAAAAGAAGCTTATTCCATAACTTTATCATTTCAGAGTTTAAATATAATGAGTCATACACACAACGTACAATATCATTACTGCTTCTCAGAAGTCTTTGCTTTAAACCATAAATTTGCCTTCGTAGCAAGGCATCAAAGTTATTGATTCTGTTAGATATAAACATAGAGCTTGCACTACTACGTTTATCATAACCCAATAAAAGACGAGCAGCATTATTATAAGCAACTTTCAATTTCCTCATAATATTAACAGAATATTTCATCCAAATTGGACCGCCATACAATTGATAACAATATGTTTTGAAAAGAACACTCTTGACTTCAAAAGTACATCGAGAAAATTTTCTCATAAGCATATTAGCTGTATATAAAAGCATCTCATCTGTCGCTCGATATCGTCATCATCACGAAAGTGATCGTTGAGAACAAAACCCAAATGTGTCTTCTTTGTGACAAATACTAATTTAACTCCATTGAGATACACAGAAGGAATGTGACGAATCATAGAAGAATCGCATCTCACACACATACATTTGGTCTTTTTGTTATTAAATAAAATATCATGAGTATCACCATAGTCACTACAAATATTGACTAACTTCTGAGTTCCCTTGACAGAAGGACTAATCAGACAAATATCATCAGCATACATTAAATGATTGACGAAAAGTCCTCCAATGTTACAACCTGTTTTGGAATTAGATAGCATCAAGCGCAAATGATCAATATAGATATTAAAAAGCTTTGGTGACAAGATCCCACCTTGCTTTACACCATTGGAGACAGTAAAACCACTGGAGGTACATGCACCCCAGCGAATAAAAGTCTGTTGAGTTCGATACCATCTCAGGAGAAATCTGACAAAATACACTGGTACTTTGCGATCAATCAACTTTTTGAAGAGAACCCAATGGTTGACTCTGTCAAATGCCTTGGAGGCGTCCATGAAAGTGACAATGACATTACTACCATGCTTTCTATAGTAATTGATTACTTCTTTAAGTACAAAGACACACATATCTGTCGAGTGACCAGATTTGAAACCAACCTGGTAATGTGACGTTTCAAGAGAACATTCAATATTTCTAAGTAAAATTAATTCCATAAGCTTAGAAGCAACTGTCGAAACTGCAATCGGACGAAAGTTACTCTTGTCATTGATATTGTTGTTTTTGTCCTTTATGATGGGAACTAAAACAGTATCAGAAAGGCGACTAGGGCAAACATTATGCACAAACATCGCCGTAAAACACATACTGAGTAAAATGGAAACTTTACTGCTAGCATACATAAAATGCTCAGCTGAGAGATAGCAGGGCCAGCAGATTAACCAGCCTGTAGTTTCCCTATGGCATCACTAATGTCACTGGGTAAACAATGAAATCATTATCGACAGTACACTTTTCAACAACATCTAACACAAACCTCTGGGCATGTGTCGTATTCACTGAGTTGTAAACGCCATAGTAATGGTTACGCCACATATCAGCAATATTAGCTTCGCCAGTACAGCCACCCACATTGTTTGGCCTGGACGAACACTTTTTACTATTAATGGAGTGCCAAAATTTTTTATGATATCCACCAAAAAGATTTTCGGCCATAGCAACTGCTTTCATTTGCTCTTCATTAGCACGACACGCCCGTAACGCATACTTAAGGCGAGCATGAGTACAACGTCTAAAATCATACAGTGGACCATGCTTGGGTTTACCTGACTCACGCTATAATTTAAATGCGTCACGGGCAATTTCATGAATCTCTTTTAAATGGTCATTCCAACCAACAACTGCACATCCTTTACTATATTCTGTACTTGAGCTAATTCGAGTGCCAGCTAAATGTAAACTATTAATGATATTGTCATAAAAATCAGAAATACTGTCAGCATGATTCTTGTCTTTACAGTGAATATCTTTACAGCATAATGAATCAGTAGGAATATTAATATCAGCAAGAAGTGGGTCTGAAACAGCAGTGTACATATCACGTTGTTTGATGCTGACCCTAGACCAGTTTAAATTCAGCCCTGGTTTACAATAGGGAATGTCTGAGCTACTAGAGTCAAACGAATGCAAGATAGCAACATTGCATGTAATACTAAGTGGAAAATGATCTGATAACATCATGTCGTACAAGATTTCCATAGACTTTATACATTGGTGACTGCTATAGGTAGATATACAATGATCTAACCATGACGTGGAGCCATGCATATCACTAACATATGTAAAGGAATTATCAGGCAAAAAGAGCTTGTCGGAAATACAGTAATTATAGTCATTACAGAAATTATGTAATGACGAACCAAATAAGGAATTGTGATCTGAATTAAAATCACCAATAACCATACTACAGTAGCAATCACTCGCTTGAACAATCGAGTGGATTTTTGCTAAGCAATCAGTAAATTCATCGTAGTTTTCTCTACTACAAGTTGGTAGATATACACAAAGAATTAACAGTTTACTCTTACTATAATCGATTTCAATTCCAATGATTCTACTGTCGTGAAAAGATCTTACTTTGACAGCGTGACCAATGGACTTACGCCATAGAATAGCAACACCCCCATATGGTCGACCAATCAATAGTTTTTCACTAGTATCAATAGGGGACTCACCGTAAAAATCAAAATCTTTGTGAATAGTAGATAAATAAGACATATTATCGCTAGTTAACCAATGCTCTTGTAACAAATAAATATCACTGAGATTCACACAGATCTCTAACAGTTTTTAGCGAGTTCTTGACTGACCGACAGTTATATGAAACAATACGAAGACCGTCCATTTAGGATTTGCGAGGTTGGTAAAACTTACGTATTAACACGCCTTCTGGCCAAACATCGGGAGACATCAATGACAAAAAAAGTAGCTGAGTCAACAGAGATGCAAAAAGAAGCGTATGAGTTGTATTTTGTCGGAAGTCTCTCACAATCAGCAACATCGACATGCATGGTATATTTAATATATCTGATGAGATTTTCAGCATCAGTGTCCGGTCTCAGTCTACTCACGAATACACGTTTCTTTTGTGGTGTAGCTGGTATAAGACCTCTGTGTTTTCTCTTTCCAAGCATACACTTGGGACGGCTTGTTGCCTTGGTCGTTGATGGTGCCGGCTCGATTAAGTTCTCCTTGTTGACAAAGAAGGTGCACTGGCAATTTTGCACGACGACTCTGAGTTGATAGTCTGACCGCTGACAACTACATCTGCATAACTTTGGTGTCTGCGCCTTCGATGCGAATATGTCACGGTTGTGAAACCATCATTATCACCATCTTCAGGCATTTCCTTAGCAGAGGCCATCTGATCCTGGCTGCTTTCAGTTGGCAATTTCAATTGTTGTTGCAATGCAGGGTTTTCGTGTTCATTAACACCACACTCGCATACAACCGAAGACATACTATCACCAGGTGGTTGATCGCCATCAACAATTGGCAATTCACACTCAATAGACATGTCGGAATCATCCACGGAGAGATCAGATTTTGGTCTGCCTGTATCTGCCATCGTGCACTTTGGACTAAAACCACACATTTTAGCTTTAAGTTCGCGTATATCGTTAGATGTAGTCAAATAAAGTCTTGACATACTGTCAATGCCCTGTTTGAGACTGTCAATGTCTAGCTTCACTTGATTCATCTGTGACAAAAGTGAAGACACATCAATGTGATCAAAGTTAACAGGAGGTAATTTTGACAGGTCCTTTGCAACAAAACATGGGATATTTTCTGGCTCAATCTCATGTAAGAGAGTCAATATGTCTTGTACATTCGACTGGGATTTATTCAGACCCTGTCGAGAAAATATGCAAGATTGCAGGAGCGAACTGAGCATGTACACGCTCACGCACGTCCTTTGTATTATATAGAAATTTTTAAAAATATACTCACTATATATAATAACTGCTTAATTGGTTTATTATTCTGAAGAAAGCAGTGTTCCAAATATTTGCCCGAGGTTTTCTTACGAGGCAAGTTTCATTCAGATGGGTTTTCAAAATATACAGACCCCGCACAAAATGAAGGCTGAATAATAATTAAGAGCGATAACCGTGTATTCAAACTATCACATCACTGTCAAAAAGAAAACAAAATTTTGTCATGAAGGCATATAGCTTGTCGTGTTTGGTCAACAAACACAACTTTGTGAACACGAAATGGAGAAGTCTGTACATTACTCGGACAGATAACATTCAAAAGGTGTCATTGGTCTAGCGAAAGGTAGCAAAGATCTCGAGACAATCGGTACATGGCTGTTAGCACACAATAAAATATGAATCATGTGAAATATATCAGATCGTCATTTGCAGACCGCATTTTATCCCACCTAGTAACAAAAACAAACACTTTTCTGTAATTATAACTCAAACAAAATAATTTGCACAACTTTTCCATAAAACAGGAGAAATGGTTAGAAGACAATTTCAAGACTATACTTTTTGGCCCAAAAATCGTATCGTAATATAAACTTCAACAATTATAGTCACATCCTCTAATCATTGTATAGGCAGCTCTGAAGGCACAGCTACCTGAATAGGTATAAAGATAACTTAATATCTAATATAAAAAAACAAATCACCCTCAAATAAAATAACCTAGTTAGTCTTTTGGTGCCTAATATGATACCACTGGTTATCACAACCAACACACAACATATGGGAAATCTGAAAAAAAATAAGAACTTACTCAAAAAACAAAAAATTACATTCATAACGCAATGTTCTTCCTAGTAATAAAAACTAGCATTAATAACACGATTGGAACTAGTTTTGGATAATTGAATTTTAATATATTTTTTTTTAATTTCTCAAAAGTGCCAGATAGTTGAATGTTTCAATAATACAAATTACTCATAAAAAAGTGTGCAATGTAAAAATAAAAGCAGATGAGATTAAATTTGTAGATTAAAATCGGCATTATAATATGCTTAGCTGGAATCCGGCAATCTGATTGGCTGGAGCCGGGGTTTATATTCTCAACAAGAAGACCTGCGCGCCGCGTAACATTTTTTAGCTCGCGCAAATTTCGAACGCCAACTTGAGAGCTCAACGCGCCATAATGTCGAACAAGTCTATGGCTTCAGATTGATTTTGATTGTTAAATTTTAGTCTAGTGCAGCTTGACGAACCAACAAATGAAGAGTTTCTGTAAGCAGCGGAGGCTATGTGACAACAACATAATTTTTAAAAGTTTTTTGAGTGTTTTTTTGAAGTAAAATTCTTCAAGTTCGATGTCTAATCGCGATATCGATGCGTTGCGTAACCGTATTTTATGAATTCAACTGTGCACGCGCGCGCGTTCTGAAATGTTCTATTTTAGAGTTTGTATGAGGCTGGGCGCTCCTGAACTCTCGTTCCAACTTCGGCCCTAAATAAATACGACATTGTCCACTTTTTTTAACTTTAGCATAATTATAATGAGGTTATAAACGGTGTGCTCGGGTATTTGGTTGCGGATATAAGACCTCTGGGTGAAAATTAGCATATTTGGTGGAAATAATCACCTCGCTTCGCTCGGTGATTATTTCCCGCCAAATATGCTAATTTTCACCCCAGAGGTCTTATATCCGCAACCAAATACCCTCGCTTGCCGTTTATAACCTCTAATTATTGCAACCATCCAATTATCCTAAATTAGTTCCAATCGATTATAGTTTTTACAGAGCAAATGTAAAAAGTAAGGATAAGAAAGTAATATGTTGTGAACGGTATTTATTATAACTCTTCAAAGACTGTGCTTAAAGAATTTCAAACGAAACTGTCGACTAAGTCATACTAATCTTGTCCCTTTTTTGGTTAACGCCTAGTATTCGAGCAGTATTCTGTTCCGCTGAACATTTATCTTACCAATATATCATTCCCTCTTCCATTGATGGTATACATACTATACTATACACACTACGTTAAACCTATACAACAATGTACACTGATTTATCGACAGCCAAATAAGGAGTACCGTTGGCATAGAAAACGTGACACGCACGCAATGGTGTCCCCGCATATTTATACAGTACACTTAACTCTACGAAATAATGACCATCCATTTGTACATAATAATATCATATTCAAAATTGACAATGACCAAATAATGCTGGTCACAGTATTCGATGTGGCATGCTGCCTGCCCATAAGTTGTGTTGAAAATCTGATGAATTTCAAATTCTGAACTCACTTTGTTCCAAAGATACAGAGGAGAAGAAGCCTTTTGCCTGTCTTCTACAGAATAATACAGTGTTTGCATAAGATAAGTTTCATCTTCAATGTCAAACATAACCATGTCCGATGTAGAACCTTTCATCGGCAAACTCTGATGGTGCTCAAATTTCGAACTGCTTGAATTATATTTGTAAACAAATGATGTTGGAGTGTCGGGACTCTCACTACTGCCCATAGAGAGATATATGTCTTCAACGTCGGTGTGAAAAAATAACACTTTCCCTGTATTCATTCCGGTATAAATACTCTTGGAAATGGTTGAAATGAGTACAGTTAAATAGGTATATTAAAGTATGGTGGCTCTCGAGATGCTCCCATTCACTACTTAGCGAATTTGCAAGGAAGACCTGTCCGTGGCTTGTACTTTCAATGAACGACCAACTAGAGCTGTACTGGTCAAAGTCTTCATAGGTTACCAGGTTAACAATGCCATCTACAGTGAGTTTTCTTCTCCTCCCAACTGTACACATTCACGTAGTAGTTTTGTTGTCAATGCTAGTTTGGTATAGTGAGAGCTTATGATCACGTAGTGTCTTCCGTCAAACACAAAGTATTCTGAGGAAAAGACTATATTTAGAAAACCAAAGTCACCTCTTCCTGATATGTTTTGGACCTTATCTAGAGTGCCATCATCATTTATCAAATACACGTCAAGTACATTCTGAGTCATAACCAGTAAGTAAGATGTGTCAGCAAACTATTGCATTTAAGTCATATATCTCGCTTTTCATATATCAGTCTCTCCATCCGTCTTCTCACTGACAAGATCGATAATTTTCGACTTGCGCGCTTGTTTGCTTACTTTGAAATCAAATTACGCGTTTCGATTATGAACTTTTCTATTGACGTTTTCGAAAAGGACCTGTTCATAAATCCGTTAATATAAATACATTTTATACGTCGCACCTTTAGACAGCTATTAGGCATAAATTAGAGCTATTGGCATGAAGATTGTGTCTATATTGAATTTTGTACACACAGATGTTTGCTTTTTGACACATTTATCATGCCAATACCGATGATATTCGATGTGGCACGATAAAACGATCATGCCAATGGAGGTGTTATGTTACATTAAATTGACACAATGATGGTATTAATAATTCTAGTCGCTACACATCATGCATCGTGTCAGTAAGGAAAATCGCCACTGAATTACTGGTGATCTGAAGACTCGCCGTTTTTGATGTGCCATGGACATAGATACGAAACTACCGTCAAGGAAAAATAGCATCAAACGGACTGAAAAATAGCGACATCTCTACAAGTCATCAAATGAAACCATCAGAGTTTGGATATAATTATACACGCATGTCTCGGAGCCGGGTTGAATCGCCTTTAGTTTGTATTTTACACCATTGACATTACGATCGTACCAGTACTCAATACTCAATGGCTATGGAGGTGTAATACACTGATGACAAGTTATCATGGTATATGATTACTATAGATTGCTGGAAGTTTCTTTACGACATACTACACGATAGTGACAATTGCTGATCAATTGATTTAGCAGAAAACGCCAACTTGATATTCTCCACATAGTGCTACTAAAGTAATTACTTTTGACAGAAACCAGAAATATTTTTTTCTGTGTTCACGGTGTCTGGTATGCGCGATTACGTGATCATAGTAGCCAAATGGAATCGCGTTGCTTGGACACAAACAATACAGGTGAAAAGCACAGTGTGAATTCAATTTTTACAGTTTCACTGCACCTCCAGACACACCAGAATGCAGGCTTGATATAAGCTATATAAGCTATCTGTGCAAGTATGAAAACATACATAATCGCAAGTATTACTTCTAAGATGTTGTTACAATTTGAATAACGGTCATTTTTCACTTTTTAATGTCAATCTTTCAACCCCTTGTTGCAAAAGAAATTATTTTTGTTTCACATATTTGTTTCAAATGCAATATTTAATATCATTAAAATTTAAAATTTATCATTTATTAAAAATTGGGGCTTTCCACTCCAAATACATGTATGTACTCTCATCCTTTGAGTAAATTATTGCTCTCGTACCTAACTTCAAGGTTAGATAGTTTTAAGTTTAATGGTTGTGAATTTTTGCTGACTATACTGAGTACAAGAAAACGCGGATGTATAAGAAGACGTGTCAAAAGACTGCAAACTTTGATGACATCGATGGTTCTTACTTGTTTTTGGAGATGGATTTCCGACATTTGTGGCACACCGTGGCAGACTTTGGGTGGTTGAGATCGATGGTGGGCTGAGGTCATCACCTGAAGTATATGTGAGAAAAAACAATTATAAAACAAAATAAAATAAGTCACCACTACCAACTCCGCTTTTTACTAACTATAGAAACACAGAAATTCCATGGAAATAAACATACAAATACAAACCAGCCTGAGTCAAAATGTTTTCGGCACTCATTATTAGGTGCCGCGACATAATCTTTGTGACAAGAATATCGATGACTTCACTTGCAAACTACCTGCCACTCTGTATGTATAGCTTTACACACAAGTGTATTGGTTACGTGTACACATGGAATATTACATTGTTCATGCCTAGATAACTATTTTTTTCACTCAAAAGGTTTGAATTTTTGCCAACTAATGACGACAACAAAAGCACCTGTATCTAAACTAACGTCAATAATGTTTGCACGTTGAGGACAATAGCGGTTCTTACTTGATGGAAATGGATATCCGACATTCGTTACGTCTGATGGCAAATTTTGGGTAGTGGAGACCAAAAATGCGGTATGGTCATCATCTGAAATATCTGTAAAACCAATTATAAAAACAAAATAGGACAAGTAGGTACTACTGACTCTACTTTCACTAACCATAACTAAACACACATGCCACACTATTACACTGGAATACGGCAACCGAGACGGCTCTTCCTCATTGTTGTTGCATTGACAATTCTTATATCTGTCACTTTTATTTTGATTAGAAATTGCATTTCCATAGTGAGTGTATTATCCGTTTCATAAATTCACTTTTATTTTAATGGCGATTTTGACTTTAAGTAGATTTCCTTTATATTTTGAACTTCGTGATTAGGATAGAACCATTTTTAGTTCCTAAAATGAAATTCCTTGTAATTCCGAGTTTATTTCAATTTTGATTTTTTCTCGAAATTAAAATAATTTTCGCTTTTTCTTCAATTTGATTTTGATTTGTAATTGCAAAATGAAATTCATTTTTGTTTCAATTTTCATTTTGATTTTGCGCTGATTTTTAAGAGTAAAGTAATTTCCATTTTAAGTTTCACTCTAATTTGAAATTGATTTTAAGTTTAAAAATTAAAGTCATTTCCGTGGTTTTATTGTCCATTTTACAATCAAATTTACTTTTCCGTTTGCATCTTCCGACGTTTTGATCAATCTACCGATGTTACTATAACACAATATCGTTGGCCATTAAAGGCTGAGGACGTTAAACAGTTAGATTTTAATGGTGAAACTTTGGCCATTCATCTCACATAGCATTGTGTTTCTGCTGCATTCAGAGCTTCAATATGTCCTCCCTGGTAACTGCTCAACCCATTTCTTTCCTATGCCAACCAAATCATTTAATCGCTCACAGACTGCAAAAGATTTGTTTTCGTGACGTCCAAAACAGTTACTTTGCTGGCGATAACGAGAGCAATTATTTTGTAATCTGCGAGCAGATGGGTATTTCCGGTAGGCATAGAATGGAAATGAATTGATTGGACCGAGAGTAGTTAGAAAAGTTGTCTTTTGTGCACGGTCCAAATAGATACCGCAAGTAGCCGGATTTGTCTATGGACCTTAGCAGTGCTGCGGTGGAAGGTGGGGAACACACAGCATCGTACGCAGGGCTATAGGCCTGTAAATTCTGAAGAGCATGTATTTAGTATTAGTTTGCGTTGTCTTCTTCGGAGACGTTGATATTCTAAGTTGCACCTATTTCGCTCATAAAATTGTCACTATCATCAAAGACGATGTACTGTGGCTCGTACAAGTCACCGTTGTAAGTTCTACCAGTGACTCCACAGCTACTCATGCCAAACATGGTAAGCGCTCGGCATTTTCCGGAAAATTTAGCCATAATCGAACTGAAAACATTGAACTTTTTCATGTTTTTGTCAAAGTAACACAATATAAACTGTTTAAAAACAGATCAAATAAGCTTCAGTTGTAATATGTGTAAATGTTTGTTTTATCATATCAATTTCAGTGATAACCAGACATAGAATTGAAGCCTCGAGTCATACAAAAAAAATCAAAATATGGCATGGCGTATCCTTTTACAGAAAATTAAGCAGAGGGATATTTATGTAACCCCTTTCGAATAATTTGTCTGCCCTTCACAGTCGATGGAGCATCCCGCATTCAAATTTCAGCTTCTACTGACACAGGAATCTACCCTAAATAATACAAACACGCCCAGATAAAATTGGTCGCTCCCTTATCTCCAGCCTATTTCCCGATCCCCCCCCCCCCCCGGTCGCTAAAACCGCAGGAGGGGTATTCCTGGTATTTTCATAAAGGGATGTGCCGCCCTAGGGGAAACTTATAGGTTTGGTCATGCTTAATTGCTTTAAAAGTGAATAATGACATTTATCTATGCCATGTTAATACAGTTTTAATTTGCATATGAAATGAACTTTCTTGATTAGAGTAATATGTCCAGAAGAGCTTATGCTGCATCAAATTTGATGAAACATGGTACAGATGTTGACCTCACAGTACTGCAATATTGTGTGAAGAAATTAAGAAGCATCATGTCAATTAATTGCTAATTTGAAAATTTGATGAACTTTCATAATTAGTGTGATATGTCTAGAAGCGCTCAATCGAATTTAATGAAACATGGTACGTTGTGTTATCCTCCAATAGTGTAGTACATGGCGTGGAAAGATATGTAGCAGTATCATATCAATTAACTGCTGATTTGCATATTTCAGGTATTTCAGGTAATGTCCTCAGCTGGTTTCAATCTTATCTTTCCAATCGCACTCAATGTGTTGTTGTTAATTCTACCAAATCATTGTGCTATCCACTTGAAACTGGGGTACCCCAAGGATCAGTTCTTGGCCCCATTCTTTTTAATGTTTACACATCTCCTTTAGGAGAATTGGTTTCTAGTCATGGATGTCTATATAGTTTTTATGCTGATGATTCCTCCCTTTACATGTCTTTCAACATTGACAATGCTGCGAGGGTAGCTAGTAATCTTGAATTATGTATCTCAGAGGTTAGGTCCTGGATGTTAGAAAATTTTCTCTGCTTAAATGATGAGAAAACTGAATTTGTAACCTTCTCTGCCATTACCGGTAATCAGCCTGAGAACAGGATCAGAGAAATTAGGGTTGGTGATACTCTGATTCCTGCTCACTTTCAGGCCAAGAGCCTGGGAGCCACTCTCGACTCTAGCCTCACAATGAAGCCCCATGTTGGTTAGATCTGCCGTTCAGCCATTTTTCATTTACGTCGCATTGCACTTATTCGGAAGTATCTTTCTAAATCAGCCACAGAGCAATTAATCCACGCATTTGTTACATCTCGTATTGATTCATGTAACTCTCTTTTATTAGGACTTCCCAAGTACTTAACTAATCGTATTCAACGTATTCAGAATATTGCTGCCAGAATTGTCACTTGTTCCAAACCCACTTCTATGGCGTTGAATGCCTGCCAAAATTCAGCTATGACATTTGTAATTACGACATGCCTTTCGCAATTACGACATGCCATGATGAGATGCAAAATGCGAAAATTTGGACATGCAGACTTGACATTCGTAATTACGACATGCCATGATGAGGTACAAAATGCGAAAATTTGGACATGCAGACTTGACATTCGTAATTACGACATGCCATGATGAGGTACAAAATGCGAATATTTGGACATGCAGACGTGACATTCGTAATTACGACATGCCATGATGAGGTACAAAATGCGAAAATTTGGACATGCAGACTTGACATTCATAATTACGACATGCCATGATGAGGTACAAAATGCGAATATTTGGACATGCGGACTTGACATTCTTACATGAAGAATGCGAGAATTTGCTATGGGGACATTCAATGCGAAGTTACATTTGATCATGCGCAATGAAGACCCGCGATGCAACATGCGGACATGCCATTATGCGATGCAAAATGCAGACATGCCATTATGCCATTATGCGATGCAAAATGCAGACATGCCATTATGCGATGCGAAATGCAGACATGCCATTATGCGATGCGAAATGCTGACATGAGGAGTAGAATCTTTGAATTAGGCTACCTTTTCCAGCAAACTAGGGGGTCACCTCATATCCACAATGCACCGGTGTATTCGCAAACATGGTCGGCCTCGAATAAGACCATCTTACGGTCTCTTGAGCTCCATGAAGGGTCTATGGTATTACGAACGAGCATCAGAGAAGTGCTTGTGTGGCCTTCTGTGGTAAGCTAGCAAGGACACCAGTTACTCAGAGTATACATATATGCCAAATGTCAAAATCAAGCAATCCGTTGAACTCTGATTTTATAAATCGCCATGTACGCTCGAGCATGGAGGTAGTAGGAGCATTCAATCTCTACTTCTCGATCTCAATTCATAACGTATGGATGATCAGTTTCACGATTTCTTCCAAAGAAAATATGTGAATGTCCATCGTCTTCTTTCTAACTCGAATGCTTTTGGAATAATCGACGACGATGTTGTCAGCCCTGTTCAGCTTGTCATTGGCGCCATTGATGTTCTGGCTAGCTCTGTGATGATGGTTTTGAAGCCTGAGTACCATTATTGAAACCAGCAAATTCCCGAGGACGGCCCTCGTTCAGCATTACTGAGGATCAAGTACCAACTGTGTAATCAAAATGTTTTGAGGGCTGCACGTGACATTTGATGGCATATGTGTGTGTTTGCTGGAAAACTGAAGCATGATACGTGCTGCCCTTAGATGTGAACAACTTACATATTATCCTCCTGTTGTTTGTGGCTGATATTAACAGTGATGGTCACTGTTGTTTGTAAAGGTAGCTTACTGTATTCAAGCGATGAAAATTTTGTATAGTGCATTAAATAAATTAACATGACCAGTATGCAGTCTATGAATTTTGATGTGAAAAAAGCGCCTGGCATATTTGAACAAGGAGCAATGTTTGGGACCATCTCTAATGAGACATTGATTGTACCTGTTGTGTACACTGTGAATAAAGTATTAATTGATGTGCAAGTGACAGCACTCTGTCTGATCCATGCATAGTTTTTTGCTATATATTTTACAAAGGGTGGATAGCCACAGTTATTAGACTTGGAAGAACAGTACCACACAATTTACAATAACAATAAATATATGCATTTATTAACAATCGCTTAAACTTCATTCAATTTTCACAATACTCATACAAGTATGAGAACAGATGGCATTTGTGACTCTACCTCAGTGTAGATCTATAAACATAGTCTTTCATATATCATTGTGTAGCAAATAACAAACATGACTACATGAAGTCATACTGTACTGTTCCAATGAGTGAAAAAATTCTGACCAGTACAATAGATGGTTAAATGTCAAGTATTTCTTGTATATTTTAAAATTGAGTGCTGTGTCATGGTATCAAAATTATGACAGTTAAAAATCACACACTTTACATGCAGTAAATTTGGCTTGTGTGTACTTATCATAAAATTGTACGAAGTGTTGTATTGTCTTTCTTTAGATATAGTAAGTGGTTAGTCTCACTTTCCCAGACTTTGTTTGCTGCACTGATATTGAAATCCAAATTTAATCTTTAAAAATCTTTATCCCAATTGAACTGAGTTTCCTTGTGTCATCCTTACTTTGAGCACTTTCAAGTTTGCAAAGGCATTTACATCGGTTACATTGTTTGGCAACCAGTTGGGTTTTGCGTTACACCTACCATTACCAGCGAAATCTAAATAACCATGACATGGTGTTCAGAATTCATCTTTACAAAAACCAAAAACCATTTAAAACTTTGCTCATAGTATCATCATTGCAAGCATCTGAAACCATGGCAACTGCCTGGGCCTGCCAACGCAGCTTGCAGCTTTAATTTATTTATATAAGTTGTAGTATATAATATGAGTATGATGTGTACATTGCCAACAAAACTTTTATCTACTGATTTTTTGGCGTCTTGGTCTTTTGTCAACAATAAACGCACTAGCAATGGTGATAATCTAATGACAGCAGCCACAGATTAGCAACTTACAACTTGCTTGCTTTCCTTAGTGCAATAGGCAGTCACACTCATGATGAAACAGCATGAGATTATCACAGGACAAATACATGACACTATGCATGCAGTTATAGCCTGTATAGAGGAAACTAGGGTCTATGATACAGTGTCACTGAGTGAAGAGAACAACCTCAACAAGAAATCTTCAGAAAACCAGTTTTATAAGACCAAGACCCTTTAGGTTGATGGTATAAATCTTCATTGGCAATACATATCATACTCCAAACTATCAAAATAAACAACAACAACAAGAAACTTGTGGTGGGACCCATACACCCCTAACTCTGGTGGCAGTATGGGCCACACTTATACCCAGTGATATGGACTTTAAGTTTTACATGGGTAGTGATTTTAAACCAGGCTTAACTTATTCAAGGGGAAAACCTCATCAGTCTTGTTCTGCAAGCATAGGAAGCACAGAGTATGTAATGCCATAAACTGTCAATCACTAAAAACCTAGCAACATGTGTGAATTGGTAGATGTTTGCAATGTCTTTGTATCAGATATGGTTCAAATATATGTTTGCTCTTTACCAAAAAATGCTAAGAATAGGGATAGTATAAAGTGTATGATTTACTAGACTTATCACAAGGCCCGAGTAATTACATTCTTGGATTTGCATTCACACATGCACAGGTTTTTTGGAGGTTTCATGAACAAAGAACACTGTATTTGAATACCAGTAGGACTTTACCGTTTAGCTTTTTGCCTACAAATCTATGAATTTTACCTACTACTACTCTGTGAATATGTGACAAGGTAACATATTGTAGGTACGGTATCTGTCGTAGTTATATTGGTATGCTTGTCTGTCTGTCCATCAACTGTGAAAGTTGAAAAGTGCTGTATTCATTACTCTGATAGTTGCTGTGAAGGTATGTAAGGGGATTGGGACAGATTATTTTTGTGTAGCATTGGAGATATGCAAATGAGCTGTACAAACTGCAAAAATGATAAATTTAAAGAGACATTGTTCAAAACCTGCTCAAATACCTCGACATTTAGTGTCTATAACCTCAGGGGTGATTTGAGGCAGATTTGCTCAATTGCAATGAAACTACAAATGTTTTAAATTTTTAGGCAATTTTCTCCATTCTGAAAATTCACTTTCTTAGGAATCACCTGTGTGATTAATTTAAAATTTTTATGCACCTCAAATGCAAATAATTGACATGATACTTCTACATATATTTGCATGACATAACCGTACTGGAAGATCGACATCTGTAACACATGAATTTGATACAGCATTTCTAGACATATCATACTAATTATGAAAGTTCATTAAATATGCAACATAGCAATCAATTGACTTGATACTGCTTAATGACTTCTCACAGTATTACAGTACTGAAAGATCAACATCTGTATCATGTTTCATCAAATTTGATGCAGTATTTCTGGACAAAGCCCCCTAGTTAGGAAAGTTCATTAAATATGCAAAATAGCAATTAATTTGAGTGACACCACTAAGTGTCTTTGCAAACTTATATGACACTGTGTGCTAAAGATCTATACCAAGTTTCATCAAATTTGCTGCAGTATTTCTATACATATCACCCTAATTACAAAAGTTCATCAAATATGCAAATTAGCAATTAATTGATGGAATACTGACTGTGTGCTATCAGAGCTCTGTGTGACAAACATCTTCACAAAGTTTCATCAAATTTAGTGCAGTCGCTTTAGAAATAGAGCTCTTTTTAGTCCCCACGGACACTGTCCGGGGGGACTTATAGGTTTGGTCATGTCCGTGCGTGCGTGCGTCCGTCCGTCCGTCCGTCCGTGCGTCCGTCCGTTCACGCAGATTTTATTTTATTTTATTTAAACTTTATTTAAAGAGGGTAAACATCCTTAACAGGAAACCTGGTTAGCGTAAATGCTAATCTTCCCCAGGGCCCTCTATGACATACAAAGTACACAAGAAATAAAATTACAAAGCACAAAAACATACACTAAAAACATCAAACAAAGGGCAGTAAAATGATCAGTACAAACAATGCAATGTTCTTAAAAGCTTAAAGACGAAAACATTTAAACATTACTTGACGTCAAATATGTCCTGATGTAATTTGTTTTGAAGGTGTTCAACGAAGGTGATGATCGAACACTCTCTGACAGTGAATTGAAAGTGACGGCACCATGGTGTCTAAGAGATTGTGACGTTACGACAAGTCTCGCCCTAGGGACATACAGAATATCGGTTTGATTGCTGAATCTCGTACTGCGAGATGATACACTGGTTATTTTAGTGAACAAATTTGTAATATATTGGGGCAACATATTATTGACGGCTTTATACACGAAACAACTTGTTCTGTATTCGACACGATTTTTTATCGGCATTATTTTACATATTTCATAAAGTGGTGCAGATGGAGTTGCTCTAGGGCATTCGTATTAATCTGAGAGCCATATTTTGAAGAATCTGAAGGCGTTTAATATGACTCGTGCCACCCCAAATTGTACTACAGTAATCAAAGTGGGGTTGTATAAAAGCTTTATAAAAAAGAACACGTGTTTCGGTTGGCAGAAAACAACGTAATCTACGCAACAGTGCTAGATTTCTACCAACAGTGCCAGCAATTTTTCGAATGTGGTCTTTCCAGGTCAGTGTTGGTCGATAATGATACCAAGAAGTTGATCAGATGTAACTGATGTCAGTAAACTATTGTCAAAATAGATGTCAAGATTGGATTTTGAGAGCCTAGAAAGTTTTTGCTTCGTTGTGATGAGCATTGCTTTGGTTTTTCCTACGTTTACAACCATTTTGTTTTGTTCACACCATAACTTGATCCCGTTCATAGCAACTGTTAATTTGGTTTCTAATTCCGAAATTATTATCTGATTCACTAATAGTGGCATCATCGGCGAACATGTCTATATTTGATTCGATGGATAATGGTAAATCGTTCATAAATAAAATAAATAAAAGGGGTCCGAGAATACTGCCTTGAGGAACTCCATTTACAATGTCACTGACTTTAGAGCATGTTCCCTTAATGGAAACAAACTGTTTTCTGTCTTGTAGATATGAACTAAACCATTTGATAGCAAAATTGTTACATTTTGTAATATTTGAGCTTGTCTAAAAGGATAATATGATCGATCATGTCAAATGCTTTTCTCAAATCCAAAAACACAATTCCGTTAAGTTTACCATTGTCCATGTTATTTACCCAGATATCAACAAGCCTGTTTAAAGCAGTTTCACAAGAGTGAGTACCACGAAAACCTGACTGTGCTTGATAAAGCAGTTTGTTGTCTGTAAGGAATGTGTAAAAGCTATCATGAACATGTCGTTCTAACACCTTGCTTAAAAACACATAGAATACTTATTGGTCTGTAGTTACACTTATCATCACGGTTTCCACCCTTATGTACTGGAACTACTCGTGCCGTTTTCCACACAGATGGAATTTACTTGAAGTAATACTCAAGTTCATTATCTTAACAAGGTAATGGGATATTACTGGAGCTGACAATCGTAAAAGACGTGCACTAATTTTGTCAGTCCCAGTGGCTTTAGTAATATCCAAGTTATTTAATTGTTGATGGACAAAGTCATATGTAATATTAGGAATATTAAATGAAACATCTGAGCCTATTAAGATGAGACATAGTTGGTCAATTTTTCATTTTCATAATGGTGCGTATTTGAATGAGGTAGATATTGATCAACAATTCTAGTGAAATAATCATTTAATGAATCGGCTATAGCTTGCGGTTCAGTTATAATTTTATTCCCATCGTTAATACTGCTCGGAGTTTCTTTAATTGAACTTGGAGACAACTCCTTTAGATATTTCCAAATTTTCCTACTGTCACCATTACTATCTTTGATTAAGGTTTTATAATAATCACTTTTTGCATCTCTAACCATTCGAACACATTGGTTCCGTTTTACGCGGTAAGCTTGCTCATCACCTATTTGTTTTAAACGATCTCTTTCAACCCATGCAGCTGTAATTTCATCTGTTAGCCATTCTGGTAATTTTGAACTCTTGACCCTCTTTTGTTTGAGTGGTACGTGTTTGTTGACAATGGTTCTGAATAAATTATACCAGGTGTTGAGAGCATCGTTAGGGTCATCAAACTGATCGATAGTAGACCATGGGACGTCAGTTAGATCAGCTAAAAATTTGTGTTTGTCAAGATGTTTATAACACCGATAGTTAATGGTGACGTGACTGTGTTTCTTGCCAAATTAGAACAATAAACAACACAAGTTGGAAAGTGATCACTCAACGTAATTTTGGGTACTTTAACAGCTCTGATGTCATGATGACTAGTAGAATAAATATGGTCAAGGAGAGTACTGCTTAAATTGTTTACCCTAGTGGGTTCATCAATTACCTGCTGAAATTGGTAATTATCAATCATTTCAATCCATTGTTTGGAATCATTATCTAATTTCAGTAAGTCTATATTAAAATCACCAAGTACCGTGATTGGTTTATCTTCAGTATATGCATTCGTAAGCTGTGATTCAAAATTAGTTATCCAATCTGACAAGCAATAATCAGGCGATCTATAAGCAATACAAATCAATCTGGACTTGCCCTTTGTTGGGCAGAGTTGAATCCAAATGGATTCAATGTTATTCGATTCCAAATCGTCCCTTCTTCTATAATGAATAGTGTCTAAAACATAGATCATGACGCCGCCGCCAGTAGTTCTCTCCGTCGGGAGGACTTTGGTTTCACGATCAGCGCGTTCAGATATATAACCGTTGACATGTATTTGTTGGTTACTATACGATCCATCTAACCATGTTTCAGTTATACCTAAAATATGTGTTTCTTTACCAGGATTGTTAAGAATCACTCTGATTTCCTCCAGGGTAATACTGACTGTGTGCTATCAGAGCTCTGTGTGACAACATCTTCACAAAGTTTCATCAAATTTAGTGCAGTCGCTTTAGAAATAGAGCTCTTTTTAGTCCCCACGGACACCGTCCAGGGGGACTTATAGGTTTGGTCATGTCCGTGCGTCCGTCCGTTCCGTCCGTCCGTCCGTCCGTGCGTCCGTCCGTTCACGCAGATATCTCAGAGACGCCTGGAGCGATTTCGTTCAAACTTGGTACAAGGATAGTACCATACCTCATACAGATGCACGTCGATTTGTTTCACAATGCGATCAAATTTGGCCGTGGTAGAGGACTTTTTAGTTTTCACCTCCATAGACTCCCATGTATAAGGCAGACCATAGACTCCCATGTATAAGGCAGACCATAGACTCCCATGTATAAGGCAGACCATAGACTCCCATGTATAAGGCAGACCATAGACTCCCATGTATAAGGCAGTCCATAGACTCCCATGTATAAGGCAGACCATAGACTCCCATGTATAAGGCAGTCCATAGACTCCCATGTATAAGGCAGTCCATAGACTCCCATGTATAAGGAAGTCCATAGACTCCCATGTATAAGGCAGTCCATAGACTCCCATGTATAAGGCAGTACATAGGCTCCCAAGATAAATAAAAATTTAGTTTCTCATCGTATTCATATTGCAAAAAGGATGCAGTGACACAGTTTTTAGTCCCCACAGATAAAGTCCAGGGGGCTCATAGATTGGGTCATGTCAGTCCGTGAGTCCATCCGTTCACGCAGATATCTCAGACACTTTGACAAAATGTCATGTGACCTTGGTGACCTTTGACCTCGAATATACATATTTGTCCATAACTCAGTAACCACAAGTGGTAAACCTTTCATATATGGTATGATGGGACACCCTATGACGCCACATATTGTACCTCATTAATTATGTGCATATCTAATTTTGAGCGAGCCAATAGAGCTAGAGGTCTGATTTTTGGTATATATGGATAACTTAGCAATACAATTTTTTTGACAAAATGTCACGTGACCTTGGTGACCTTTAACCTCAAATATACATATTTGTCCATAACTCAGTAATCACTAATGCTACACCCTTCATATTTGGTATGATGGGACACCTTATGACGCCACATATTGTACCTCATTAATTATGTGCATATCTAATTTTGAGCGAGCCAATAGAGCCAGAGGTCTGATTTTTGGTATGTAGGGATAACTTAGCAATACAATTTTTTTGACAAAATGTCAAGTGATGTCAATGACCTTTGACCTCAAATATACATATTTGTGCATAACTCAGTAACCACAAGTGCTACACTCTTCATATTTGGTATGATGGGACACCTTATGACGCCACATATTGTACCTCATTAATTATGTGCATATGTAATTTTGAGCGAGCCAAAAGAGCTAGAGGTCTGATTTTTGGTATATAGGGATAACTTAGCAATACAATTTTTTTGACAAAATGTCACGTGACCTTGGTGACCCTTGACCTCAAATATACATATTTGTCCATAACTCAGTAACCACAAGTGCTACACCCTTCATATATGGTATGATGGGACACCTTATGACGCCACATATTGTTCCTCATTAATTATGTGCATATCTAATTTTGAGCGAGCCAATAGAGCTAGAGGTCTGATTTTTGGTATGTAGGGATAACTTAGCAATACAATTTTTTTGACAAAATGTCACGTGACCTCGGTGACCTTTGGCCCCAAATATACACATTTGTCCATAACTCAGGAACCACAAGTGCTACAACCCTTCATATTTGGTATGATGGGACACCTTATGACGCCACATATTGTACCTCATTCATTATGTGCATACACTGCATGAAAACCCAATAATTCAGATACATTCACATTAATGAGTTGCCTGTATTATAGTGTAATACACGTGAATTCACATGAATCCACATGAATACAGGCTTGCTGAATACAAAAAAATGAATTCTTTACTGTATTCATCTGTATATGCACTCTTCAGCTAAATACAGGCAATAATCCACATTAATACAATAAGTATTATAGGGTTTTTTATGCAGTGCAATAGAGTGAAGCGTCTGGTTTTTTAGTATATAGGGGAGACTATAGGATAAAATTTTTTGACAAAATGTCATTGACCTCGATAACTTTTACCTAAAATACACGATTATGTCAATAAATAAGTAACCACAAGTGCTATGTCCTTTATATTTAGCTAGGATGGGAGACCTTATGACAACACATGCTTTACCTTGTTAATTATGCCCATATATAATTGTGGGCAAGCCAATAGAGCTAGAGGTTGAATTTGGCATATATGGATTAATTAGCATACAATGTTTTTTTCAAATGTCACGTGACCTTGATGACCTTTGACCTTGAATGTGCATATATATGCATAACTCAGTAATCACAAGTTCTTTACGCTTCAATTTTGATAGGATAATAGACCTATGTCACATCTTGTACCTCATTTATTATGCACATATGTATTTCTTGGCTGGCCTATACAGCTAGAGGTTTGATCTTTTTTTCCAGATTTAGAACCATAACTTAGACATGCTCTTGTTTCAAAATTGGGAACAATGAAATAGACCTATGTGTCCATAGATCTGAACATATACACTTTAGTGATACTTCTTATGACCTCATTTCCCTGCCCCCTCAAGACTAATACTCCTATTACAAGTGGGGACTATGTCATTGTCAATGACTTGTTCAAAAAGTCATTGTCAATGACATAGTCCCTGCTTTCTCAATAAAATGACCGTCACACGGTCATATTTGGTCAGATCGCAAAACAATTTGATGTGCATATGCCTGACATAAGGAGTAACCCTTGTACCAAGTTTGAATGAAATCGCCTCCAGAGGTCTCTGAGATATCTCCATGAACGGATGCACGCACGCACACAACCAAAACTATAAGTCCCCCTGGACAGTATCCGTGGGGATATAACACAGAATCTTTCCCCACAATTTAGCAGCATTCTTCAGCAGTGACATGAAACAAAAGTTCAGCATTTAAGTTTGCAACAATGTAACTAAACATGAAAAAATAGAGTGCAAATGCATGTGTTACATGTAATTGCAAGACATTGGTGTCATATCAGTTTTAATCCATGTGCAATTGCTTTACCAACAAGTTCAAAAAGTTCCTGACTTATAACTGATTGTTTTAGTACTTGTAACAGATGTTCCATTTTTCCCTCATACAAAGGTTCCTCTGTGTTTCTTGTCAGTGTTTGAAATGTCAGGTGGAAGAACTCTCTGGATGGATCCCAAACATCCACTGCAGCCTCTTCCTTAATACCAGAAATTAATGTTACAGATGGATGAATGAAAAGATCAACTTTCTTCTCATAAATGCCAAACATTTGTTGAAATGGTGACTTGGCATCTTGGATGTAGTATATCTTTGGTGGCTAGCATGCCCACTGATAGTTGTTTTCCTCCATTCTTCAAGTGTTTCCAGGGTGTCATAGCAGAAGGTGTGTGTTTTGCAGTGTCTGAAGAAAAAAAGACAAGTAACTTTAATTACATAACATTTGCATGATCTAAACAATTCCTACTGATCGTGATCGTAAAATGACTGTCCTGAGTGACAAGTAATCGTTGATGACGCAGCCCCGGTTGTTAATGGCTACTTCGATTACATGATTACGTTTCATGGTTTGTCACAATTTGGACATACTTACCAAGGTTTACCCCTGTGAACATTCATACCAACTTTCAAAAGAAGTGGACAAGCAATTTCAGATAAAATGGGTTTTTTTACCAAAAATGGGGAAATTTGCCTAAAAAATACAAATTATAAGACTCACAACTAAGGTTACCCTTAGGTACATGCATACCAAGTTTCAGCCAATCTGGCCAGTAGTTACGGAGCTTCAGCACTTTGCAGGATTTTACTTTTTTTTGACTCATTTGCAAAATTTTTGACATTGACATTTTGATATTTTACCAAATTCAAATCTCCACCCCAGGGCCCACCTGTACACAGAAGAATAAGATGGCAGGTGCTGTGGTTTTGAGGTTTTGATACATGCATACATACATACATACATACATACATACATACATACATACATACACACAGACATACTTACAGACATACGTTGTTGAAATGGGTAAATACCTAAATGCGTAACTGCAGACAGACTGACAGATAGATAGACAGATAGTACATACATACGTACATATGTATATACATACATACAGACACATACATACAGACGTACATACACACATACAGGCACACAGACAGACATTTCATGGTCAATTATTGACGAGCTACTCTAACATAAGCAAGCGATGCAATCTCTGCATATCAGAAAAGCTGCACATTATCAATACTGAGAATCTTTGCTGTTAAACAAACAATCTGAGTTGGTTTCAAAATGTCGCCATCAAAACAAATTATTTATCAAAGTTTAACACCACATACAAATAGAATGGTATGTCCCAAAGATTTAAAAGAAGTGGGGTAAGGATCCTTTAACTTCATTTGTCTGATGATTGAAGGATGCATGGACCTTAAGTAATAATCTTTACGGCCCTGATACGAGTTTAGCAGGCCAAGGTCGTACGGCGGAAGGGCCCGAGTGTGAGGGCCCATATGCCGTGCGACTATGGTCCGCAAAACTTGTATCTGGGCCGTAAAGGTTTTATCATATACCGTATGGAATGATAAATATGTACTTAACATAATATTTAGTTTTGTTCTGAGGTAAAAATTTGTGCAATATCAAATATTCATTGCCATTTGTGTCAATTTTTCAGAAAAGCAATGGCCTCTTCACATAGTTGATTTACTTACATAATGACATTATTTGTTTACCTGCAGAAGAACACGCAAAGCTTCATACATGAGCAACAGAGATCCAGGTTGTAATCAAGGTGTATTAAAGAAGGACAAATGCGTGATGTAAATTAGTGTCATTTGGCACGCACTTAGGATAGGCCTACGATGGATTTCACTTGACTTTAGAAATATTAAATGTCACCAGCCCGACTCCACTGTCGCCACTATACAATCTTAGCGAGCAGACGTTTTCCTAATCTTGCTTTGACTTTATGTACAAATATAACATTCCCCGATAGCAACACGCGTTGTAACAAGTATTGAAGCAGTTCATATAGTTCAACAGTGAACACGATTGCCCATATTTGGACGTGCAGAATTCAACGCGTTCATCCAAATTTGGGCACTGGGCTGGGGCGTGATACGTTAAAAAAATGCATGGATGTGAGGGTGCTTTCTCACGAAGCTTTATATAGGCACGTGAATCTAGGTATATGATAACAGATATTATTACTGTTACGCTGTACTTTGTGTACAGGGAAATGAATCATTTAGCTTACCACTTGTAGGTCCATGGTCTGTTGATGTTGATGCCATGGATGTAGAACCCATCACATCTTGAACTGAATTTGTCGCTTCATCGTGGTTTTCATCTGGAATATAAAATGGGCAAATGTCAATGTTTTTGATGATTATTCTTCATTTTTCAATTCTATGTTGTACAGTATCTCACTGTCTATTTTACTTAGACTAAGAGTCCAATTTCAACCAAGTGTCATACTCAGCATAACTTTAGTTGGACACATACAAGAGGCTTGAACGGTAAAGTCTACCACGTAGTCATCTTTGCAAAACTTGCATCATATGAGGAGTGTGAAAATAAACTTTCTTTGACATACATGTCGATGCTGGTAGCTGGTCCTGTGAGTGCTGATACTGGGTATATGACTGTTGTGACTGTTTTGAAAGCACTGTGTGACTTTTTTGAGCTAATTTGCATATTTTCAACAATATTAAAAAATACTGCAATTATACGGTGTCACTCAAATTTGATCAGAATTGGTATATATCAGTTTGGGTACCAAAGATCAACAATAAATGTTGCTTCTATCTGTTCAGTAGCAGGATAATTCTACGTTGATGTTATGAAATATTTCTGCACAGTACAACCAGGAAAACAACAAGAAGTATTTAAACCAGAAAAACAAGAATAACAAAAGTAAATAAGGTCTGAAACTTTAGGTACTGGAGGTCAACTTTAGCAACATGCATAGCAGAAACAGCTAGCCCCTCTTAGTTTGAGCATAGACAGTCTTCCCCCTCTCTTGTCTATGGTTTGAGCAGGTCTGTTAATATTACCGTAACAGTTCATAAACAATGACAGGATATGACTCAAGGTCAGTGGAGTTAGCCTGTCTTTAACTGGCATGCCATCACTCCTGCACATTTGCAGAATTTCCCTTTTTCTTACCTCATTTGCACATTTTTGACACTGACGTGTTCATTTGAACAACATCATATCTCAACCCCTGCATCTACCTGTACACCAAATACTGAGATGGTAGCTTTGGCGGTATGGTAGCCTTTGTGTGTGACGGACATACATCCGCACATACATTTCCACATACATACATACATACAGACAGACAGACGCCACCGACTCATCATGTAAGCTCTTTTTGGTATTTATATACAAAACCGAATATGAGCTAAAAACTAAAAAAGATATTTTGTCAGAATCATATGTTCATCAACACAGGAAATATCAAGTCTGTAAGTACTACAGTTCCCCAGATATTTGAGTGGACGGACATCCTCACAAACAGACATACATACATACATACAGACTGACAATGGTTGCCGGACGGATACCCATCCCAATAGCTTCTATAGACTATTAGTCTATAGTAGCTAAAAACATATGTATGTATATGTTTTGCTTACTTGCCACTTATAGCTGACAAATCATAAAACACTTGATTGGAATCACGATGGTGATGTCTAAGCCTTCTTATTACTTCATCTCTGCCAACATTCCCTGCCAAACTTTCGATTAAAATATCTGCTTTCATGTTAATCTGCAAAAGATGAGGAAATGTATGTCGGTGGTTTTTCACAATCAAAACACTACACAAAGACAATCTTTCTGTTTAATCAGTCAAAACATTGTGATAATGTTCTTTGGAAGAGCAACTATAAAAAGAAAACTTTCAATGGCATTCTTTAAAATCCTTTTGGAATATGATCATCATGTGCCACTGACAAAACAGCATCAAAGTCACCATAGCAAATCTGTATCATATGTCTTAAAATCTGATGAACCCATTCTGAATATACATCCGTGCAGACTAGAAAGTAAATAAGATAATAATAAACAATTGTCACTTCTACTGTATTGTTGTATAATCAACATCTGTAGTGTACCCAATTTTATGTTTTGAGCTCGATGGCAATTTACGTCCAATTCTCAGATGACTGCGGTAGTTACTGTACTTTACCTAGCGCTGTGGACCACGTTGCCGTCTCCGAGTGGCGGCGCGGCGTTGTATAACTAAGATAGCTGCAAAATTGTAGCTCTACGGTGAGGCGGTCGGTGAGTTTGGTTTTTGCGACCTCGCTCACCAGTAGAGCTACAATGCCGAAGGCCCTGTAGCATACAAAATAAGCGCGCCACATATGGCGCGGCATTTTCATGTAAAATCCCACATATTTACTGCATTTGGTCGTACCGATTTATCACTACTGACGACTAAACGCTATAATACACAAACCTTGTCGTTTATGGGGTTTGGTGTTAGCACAGAGAAGTCGATCGCGTTCCATAAACATTGAGCGTGTTTCTGGGAGCCGCCATTACCGGAAGTTGGTAATGGCGGCTCCAAGAAATGTTTTTGGAACGCGATCGACGTATTTGAACAAATACCAAACCCCATACACGACAAGGTTAGTGTAGTATAGTGTTTAATCTTCAGAAGTGATAAATCGGTACGACCGAATGCAGTAAATATAGGGAGTAATGCAGTAAATATACCGAGTCCGTATCTTTGTAAATTCAACTTCTCCATGGCAGCAGGTGCTTGCAACGTACTGCGTTGTCGCTCATCGGCCTCACTTGTACCAGCTCCAGGGCTCGGAGTTCAAGACTCGACGCCATGTTTGCAAATAGTTGAAAGACAGATGCATTGTGGATGTAAGGTGACCTCCTAGCTTGCTGGAAAAAGGTAGCCTAATTCAAAGCTTCTACTCCTCATGTCGGCATTCGGCATCGTCTAATGGCATGTCCGCATTTCGCATCGCATAATGGCATGTCTGCATTTCGCATTGCATAATGGCATGTCTGCATTTCGCATCGCATAATGGCATGTCTGCATTTCGCATCGCATAATGGCATGTCTGCATTTCGCATCGCATAATGGCATGTCTGCATTTCGCATCGCATAATGGCATGTCTGCATTTCGCATAGCATAATGGCATGTCTGCATTTCGCATCGCATAATGGCATGTCTGCATTTCGCATCGCATAATGGCATGTCCGCATGTTGCATCGCGGGTCTTCATTGCGCATGATCAAATGCACTTCGCATTGAATGTCCCCATAGCAAATTCTCGCATTCTTCATGTAAGAATGTCAAGTCCGCATGTCCAAATATTCGCATTTTGTACCTCATCATGGCATGTCGTAATTATGAATGTCAAGTCTGCATGTCCAAATTTTCGCATTTTGTACCTCATCATGGCATGTCGTAATTACGAATGTCAAGTCTGCATGTCAAATATTCGCATTTTGCATCTCATCATGGCATGTCGTAATTACAAATGTCATAGCTTAATTTTGGCAGGCATTCAACGCCATACCACTTCACATATCACTCCTGTACTTAAGCAATTACATTGGTTACCTGTTTCTCAACGCATAATTTTCAAGATTTTAATAGTCACTTACAAATGTATCCATTCCATTGCTCCAAACTACTTACGTGATATGATTTCTTATATATTCCGAATCGTAATTTGAGATCTGCTGATCAGTTTAAACTCTGCCAAAATAGGTCACGTACTAAGAAATATGGGGATCGTGCTTTCAGTGTTTGCGGCACCAGTTCTTTGGAACAATCATCCACTCGAGATCCATGCTCCCCTACTCTCTCTTCTTTTAAATCAAACCTTAAGACGCACCTTTTAAATTAGCACTTTAGTTATTTTTATGTCCTTTTTTGGTGATTTAAGGTTACCATGTGAGTTGTTGAGCAATGTGTTGTTTTTGTTGAATTTTAAATTTTTATTACTTGTATATTTTTTCTTTTAGTAGTGAACTTTTCTCATTTTACTTGTACATTTTACATTTTTAAAATAGTAGTGTAATTTTATAGCGTCTTTGATCACTTTTTGTCACAGTGGATATAGACGCTTTATAAATAAATTATTATTATTATTATTATTATTATTATTAATTTTCGTAATTGAGGCTGGTATACCGAGAAATAGTCAATCAAATTTCATTTAACTTGGTGCAGATGCTGTGCTCTCATTGCTTTGACAGTGAATAATGACATTTATCAGTGCCATGTTGATAAATTTCAATTAGCGTAATTAATGAACTTTCCTGATTTGAGTGATATGTCCAGAAATACTACATCAAATTTGATGAAACATGGTATAGATGTTGATCTCACAGTTCTGTAATACAATCCAGTGACACTTAGCAGTGTCATTTAAATTAATTGCTACTTTACATACATAATGAATTTTTGTTTTTAGGGTGTATGCCCAGAAGCACTGCATCAAATTGTATGAAATGTGATACAGTTGATAATCTGTCAGTGTTATAATTGAATGAAAAATGATTTGCAACATCCTGTAGATTAATTACTACTTGAATCATTTTTGTAATTAGGGTGGCAGCCCAGATTTGTTTTACGTTTTCACCACCATGGAGCTCATTCTCGGCCATTAAGCCTCATCTGTATTGCAGTATTTTTAATCACAGACCCAGTTAATTAACAAGACGCTATCCTCGCTCTTCTAGGACCTGTAATCAAATTACCAATTAACAAGTCGGGACTGTGTCATCAACGATGACTTGTTCTTTTTATAAATGTATATACAGCGCTGTTTCTATTTCGTAATTCGTTTCACTCTAATTTCAAAATGACTTTCATTTTCATCTGTTTCGATTTGCAAATCAAAATAGTTTTCCTTTTGATTTTCGTTTTTGTTTTCCAACCTTTAACCCTTGACCTTTCGATTGTCACATGATGTCTTCCGACTGATGACAAGTGTTATATATCTATGTATGTATAAATAAATGATCGAGAAAGAGTGTGTATGGCCCTGCGCACGACCTACCGCTCCTCCGATGCAGAGACACATTAACGTGAGTAAGAGCAGTTTGTGCATAAAGTGTCAAACAGCTAATCTTGTCGTTATTTATTTGTAGTAAGGGTCGAATCAACGGTGTAAATTACGCATAACAGCGCGAAATCAGTTAGGTTTGGCGATAGGTCTGCGTGACAGGGCTGTGTGTTACCGGGTATTGGCCTCCCACCTCTATTGGGAGGCCAACAGCCGGTAACACACAGCCCTGTCACGCAGAGCTAGTTTGGCGAGAGACCACTCTTCTGTGGCAAGTTCATCACCGCTCAATTTGCCCAAGAACACACATAAGTGCGAGTGAGTGGAGATGTACGTTATCCGTACGTTGTTGTACGTGTTCCTAAAATCACGGCTAAAATCACGGAGAAGGGAGTGTTTTTTATTTCCTATCACGGGTCCGTGAAATCGGGGAAAGGGGGTACTTTCCCAAAAACCTGAAAACGGGAAATACCTATCAAACACAAACTTCACCAAAAGTTTCATTGTGCGTTTCCTATGCTTCGATCTGGTTTAAAACTGTGATTCGAAATCTAATGAATTTTATGAATTTGACACTCTTGTTCCAAAGTTAACAGTTTCTTTCAGACTCTGATGTGTTAATTTATGTGAAAACAATATCATAATTTACCATTGACCTGACTCAAATATTACGCCTTGGCAAAAAGCACAGGCTGTGTCGCAATGTTCTCGGCACTCATTATTATTCGCAGCGACCTAACCATTGTTACAAGAACAGCGATGACTACACATCCAAACTACGTGCCAATCTTTTGTGTAAGAATATAGTCCCAAACTCATTCCGAGCACATTCGATATATTCACGTAAGAAGTTAACACTTTCTTTCAGACTCTGATATGTTAATTTATGTGAAAACAATATCATAATTTACCATTGACCTGACTCAAATATTACGTCTCCCTCTCTTGGATTTTATATGTAGGGGAATATTATTTAATCGTATTTTCTCCCATATTTCTCAAATAAAGGGGTCTTTTTGTTGAAAATCCCAGATTAGGGTATCTTGAGATTTTGTGGAACGAGCATGGATGGCCGTGCTCTCTGAGAGTGTCATTAAGCGGGGAGTACGCTCTGCGGCTCTCGCGATGCTCTCCCAGGAGCTGGATGATAGCGCTACATGGCAGAGATGTTGTATTGTTGCAGGCGGGCAACGCAGCCCTGCACAACTAAACCGTATATTCGAGGGAATGTATAACGTATCGTTGTAACTTAGCTCAAGGCTTTCCCTGAAAAGCACTTTTCGTACATGCAAGTTCAAGCATACTATGCTGGATTGGCATAACTTAAATACGGCTTGCGACTCGCGAGTACAATGATGTTTCCTCCAGTGAAAACACATGTCATCGTTAAACCTTCGAAATACACAACTAGTTAACAACAAAGGATTTACGGTCAAGTCAGCGACGTTAAAGCCATAACAAGGGCAGATCACTCAAAAGGTTGAAAACTGGAAATGAACTTGATTTCAAAAAGAAATTCAAAACGCAAACGAAAGCTAAAGTCATGGTAAAATCAAAACGACGCGAGTGAATTATAATTTTGAAATCGATTGGGAAATAAAACTAATATGAAAACGAAAATGATTTTTGGTTTCGAAAGTCAAAATTAAAATGGAATAATTTCGAATTGGCAATGAAAACAAAAATGTTAATTGAAATCAAATTCAACCTGAAAACGACCTTTAAAATAAGCAAAATAAAAACGACAATGTTTTTTTTGTCATTTTGGAATCCAAACGATTATCATAACGAATTTATTTTAGTTTCGAAAGCCAAAATCAAAATTGAAATCAGAACAATGTCAAAATGACAATAGATATTAGTATAGAAAGTCAAAACTGAAACTCAGAACAATATCCCCATGAAGCTGAAACAGTTTGAATTTTTAAAATAGAAATCTTCAAATCAAATTAAAATGAATTCAAAAAAAGAACAGAAATCAAAACAGTATTAATTTTATTTTTAAACAATGAACTAAGCTTTAAAAATGGATTTCAAAACGGAAAGGAAACCTGATTTCAAAATCGCCATTAAAATTAAATGTATTCATACAATGCAAAATAAAGATTTTAGATACAATGCAAATTTAATTTGATATTAAAATAATTATGAAAGCTAGAAAAAATATTTTTTTGAAATTGAGTTATAATAAACAGAAATTGTTTGATGAACCTCCTCGGTAACAATAATGAAAATAAACATCCCAATTCTCCGTCCTATCAAAATAGCGGTCACGGCTCCAATGACCGCGGCAATTACGGCAACAGATAAGAAAAGACATAAGGTGATGGTGTATTTTTCGGTGTCCAGTGAACCAATCCTTCTGGAGAGCGATCTGCGCTGCATGCGATGTTTTGACGCTCAGAGGTTGGACGTATCTCCATCTTGTTTGAAGTGAAGGCGCCCACACTTACTGAAATGCAGAATGCATACTCTGTCACCTGTCCTGCAACGGTTCTAAATCGTACACACACAACAGATGGACTAAAAACACTCGCCTTGGCAAAAAGCCCAGGCTGTGTCGCAATGTTCTCGGCACTCATTATTATTCGCAGCGACCTATTAGTAACCATTGTTAGAAGAACAGCGATGACTTCACATCCAAACTACGTGCCAATCTTTTGTGTAAGGATATAGTCCCAAACTCATTCCGAGCACATTCGATACATTCACGTAAGAAGTCATCAATAAGATGAAAGATAAACAAAAACAAACATTCTTTTCTTGTGCTGAATTAGAGATTTAACGTAAACTGACAATGTGTTAAGGACATATTACTATAGGTAAGCGGCGAGTAGGAGGCGGTTTACGGAATTTAACGGTACAGTTTGCCAGTAAAACTCCGAGGCCCGCAGAGCAGAGGAGTTTTATGGCAAACTGTACCGTTAAATTCCGTAAACCGCCGACTACGAGTTCGCTTACCGTGTTATACCACGAATTTGCCGAGTTTTAGAGCCTTGTTTGCACGCCGAAAGTTTTTATTTGTAATTTTAGTGCAGTGCACGTTGAAACTTTGGCAGGAAAACATTGACGCGTTTTGACACCTTGTTGAACGAAAGTATAAAAAAACAACCCATGATTGGATAAAACAAAGTTGACATGTGTTGCTATTGTAGTGCGATGACGTGGTTGAGCACCTGGTTTTATTTGAATTGTATGAATTTGCTTGATTGGTTGAATGAAGTGAAAAGGTGTTTGCAGATCGACGTTAGAGTCACGCTTTGCTCATTTGGGTCGAAAACTTTGAGCAGCATACATGCAATTGCCGAGTCGCTCTACGTAGTTCGATATGGCGGATGAAGTACAAATGAAAGCTGTATCCGGTGCACTTCAACTACCAAAGCCAAAGATGGAAAAGAAAAGTCCCCCTGTCACGCCAGTGCCAACGGCCACAATCGGAAGACCAAGCTACAGAGCCACGTCAGAGAAAGGCGCAACAGAAACTGCAAGTACAAAAAAACAATATGTCTAGATCCACAATGACTGTGGTACTGCGTGTTTGCTTGTGGCTACATTTAACTTTACCAAAGGCGACTGAAATCTCCACATTCAGTGTTTGACAACTGACTTTGAAGTCTTAAATTTCAGCTTCGAATGATCGTGATAACAATAACCCTAACACAGAAGTGATATTTGCAATCAATACTGTTATTTCACGACCTGTAATTGATTTTGAGATGTACAGTCACGCAAAATTAATTCAGTCCGGTGATTCTTTTAAAGTGTCTTTACTCTGTACTTGATGGTGAAATAAATTCCTTCTGGTTAATGTCTCGCATTTTTTTTTTACTCGTCGCCACGTGATTTTCTTTTGTTTAAAAAGTGTCCATTTTACAAGTTCTTTTGTTTAAAAGTGTCCGATTTACTAGTAAATCGGACAGTTTTTAACAAAAGAACTGTCCGATTTACTAGTAAATCGGACACTTTTAAACAAAGAACTTGTAAATCGGACACTTTTTAAACAAAAGAAAGCCAGGTGGTAATAATAAAATATTCGGTTATGGAAATTAGAAAGCATGGTTAGAACAATGGGCACGAGGCGGAGAGTGGTATAACTTCAGTTATCTCTTTTACTTTTTCTCGTGTGTCATTTTGAAAACTAAGAAACCATCTGTACTCAATCAATAGACTACTTCCGGGTATAACTTTGTTGTTAATAACGACATCAATCAAACTGAATGTTTTTCTTCACGACGTTGTGGTTTTTATATCGTTCGATGAAAAAAGACATCGTCTAGCCAAAGAATGAAGTGAACCGAGAACTTAAGTTGAAGCCATTACAAAAAAAACCCCCCAACATGTGATTACACGCACAACTAAAATGGGTTTATTGTTTCGGGGAACAATAGCAAAGAACGCTTCTGTATAGTTAGTTAGAAAATCGGAGTGTTGTTTGTAACACACCAGTGACAACGTTTTGCATTGTCAAATGAAATGAATGCGATCTTTCATTGATTCATTTCTTGTTAAAGAGTAGCTTTTTAACATAAATAGCTTTGCCCATATGAAACATATTCATATAGAAAATTAAATTCATTTAAAGTAATAACTTCAGTCATATTTGTCTGCTCTGTTTTCGTTATCTCAATTTCCGAACGTTCTATCCCTTTCATTCTATGCAAGTGTTATTACTGTCACAGGAAAGTGACACCAAAGGAACAATAACGAAATGGCAGTTTACGTCGCGCACATATTAACTTAAAAGGCTGACTCCATTTGAGCGTTCAGTGGAGAAATTGTCCTCGATGGAACAACTTACACAGTACCTGAAGCTTAAATAATCTATTGTATTTGAAGTATAATACAATACCCTGCGGGAGATTTAGTCTTAGCCACTGAAAACCAACTCAGACTACCCCGATCCTTCTGGCATACAATCCTTCTTTGTCTTAAATAGAGCATATCCTTGACATCTTTCGTTCGTCGTAGGGAAATGTTAGAAATGAATAAATGTTACAGCCCGGGAAAATGTAAAGGATTTAGCGTCATTGACTTCGACAAGGAAACGCACGGCTGTCGCGTTTTAAGTAAGGCGTTTTCTTTAAAGAAATTGCGTTGATTTATATATAGGGCTTTAAAGGTCAATCAAGAATCAGGTATATTTGAACAGCGAGCATATTGTTTTGTTTGCATGTATTTCCTGTCACATGATTCCTCATAAATGGGCTCGCGTTGCAACTAGCCTGTACTAGCTTGGTGGGTAGGTAGGTAGGTAGTTAGGTAGGTAGGTAGGTAGCTAAGTAGCTAGGTAGCTATGTACCTAGATAGCTAGCAAGCTAGCTAGGTAAAGCCAAGTCCCTATTTCAAAATCAATGAGATGTAGGACTTATAACGTCGTTTTGTATGGCAGTGATTAAGGTAATATGCACCTCGAAAGTGAAAGACTTAAACTTTTGCTCATATTTTCCTCAGTGAAACTTTGAACCATTCTCTTACCAAAGCAAGAATAAAAATCAGGGGTCACCGTGCAAACTTTGGTACTAGAGAGACAAATAACTTGCGATTTCTCGATATTTGAAATTCAAAATGGCCGCCATCCCTGTGTTAACTCTATGGGAAAAAATAAAATTTTCGATTTTCAAAAAACTAAGACGGTGAAAATTTTTCTTTCGCCAAGAGCTTCAAAATGAGCCCCCACAAGTAGTAGGTCAGAAGAAATTGACAAAATCTGAAGGCCCGAATTTCTGTCCCCGAGGTGCGTTCTACCTTAAGTTAAGCCAATGTTGAGAAGAGACTTGCTTTGTTGGACAGAAAAGCTGACATATATTTGTCTTTTTAAGATATACTATTTATTACTCAAATCATAAGCCTTTTACTTGTACTATATATTGAAGCACTTTTTGTTGATATTTTCCTTAGCTTCACGTGGTGCATATAAAAGTTAGGTTGCATTCTATGAGACAACAATTTTCTTCTACGAAAGGCTGTTGCTACCTGCTGCTCCATGATTGATTTCTCAAGATGCTGATTTGTACTTCTAAGTGCACTCATCTTGTGAAACGTGTTATCGTGTTCACTGTTCAGGTTATACAACCTGGATCCAGTAATTCAACGCAGAACCCGCTCACGTCCTTTGCCATAGTACGTGTGAAAAGAGGTTCGTCTCAGCACCAGAGGCAGTTCGATACCATGTCGAGATTGTCTGTCTTTAGGTACAACTGGCCAAGTAATTACATTCCAAGTGTTTATTTCAATGTCATGTCTCTTATTTCAACAGGGCTACGGATGCTACACATGGCGAAAAACGAGCAGTGCAAACCGGCCAAAGCGAAAAAAACACAAAAACACCTTGTTAGGTTAAAGGTACAGTCACCTGTCATCTAAATATGCCCATATATGGTCAAAGGGGCGTTCCTTGTTATTCAAAATGCCCATGTGAGGGCGCTGTTTTAATAACCCTAATGGTCGGACCCTGGCTTTCTGTTGTTCCTTAGGGGAAAGAAAGAAGTCCCCTGGGGTAGGGAGGGAGGGTTTTTTTGACTGCTTTCTTTATTATTACAAGTAATTTTATTAATTTTGACTGTGTTAAAGAATTTCGACTCCACACCTGTCTGACTGCTTTATATATTACCAACAAGTCCTTATCTCCTCTCCAACTTGTGTATACACCACTGTAATTGCTCCGAAAACATTGTCAACTTGCTAATCCGCTGTCCGTATCAGCGGATTAATTGATTAAGTCAACACCACAGCCGTCACACACGTAGTAAAATAAGGAAAGGGTTGAAGATCACAGACACAGTGTCACGAAAAAACGCAAATCTAAGCAGGTATAGAAGTCAATCGAAATTTAACGATTATCAAAAGCATCACTTTAGTCATTAACCGGTAAGGTTTGATGATTGACAAACTTGGAAGAAAATGAATCGTATCTGTACACATATGAGGTGTAAGAGCTAGGACTGTACCAAGTACCAAGACATAGATACAGTTCGTTGCCACGCAGTTGAAAAAATTCAACGTCGTCGATATTCTTATCATTGTCAATATCTTGCAAAAGATCAAATTTGGAGCCGCTCAGTCGGTAAATGTAGGAATGTTCATAGTGCACAGCATCTGCAGAGCTGGCCTGTGCGTTCGCGAGGAAAACTCCGTGAATATCGCTCTCTACGAACGACCAGCCGCCACTTATTTCCGCCGGAAAACCATAGTCAATCAAGTCATCTTCGGTTAATTTACCGTCCCATTTAAAGACATAAGCGTAACGGTTGCTACCATACTTCCGTGCGTTGATTACGAAGTAGTGAGTTTCTCCATTTTTAAAATGTATCCCATGACGGTTAAAATGTTTGAATCCACTTGATATGTTTTGAACAGTGTTTACGGTCCCATTATCATGCCACAGGTACACATACAGTGACTCACTTGAAATCACTATCAGATAGTTCTCGACGGAAGCGAAGCTTAAGGAACTTAACTCACGTATTCTAGTGGACTCTTTAATCTCAGAAGTTGCTGTTGTCAGGTTCAGATAACTCTCAAACTGAAGAGGAGTGCCAGTCATTGTTGGGCATGGACCTGTGTCAAATAAATAACATACACTTCTTTAATTTGATTAAAGTGGTCCATAATCGCCATGTCATGGCGATAAAGCTAAGCGGTAACACACTCAACGCAGTAGTACACAACTTTCTCAAGCATTCTGATCTCGTCACTGCTTATGCACAGGTATGGTCGTGAATTTCTTAAGTTTGATATAATTCGTCTCTTCCCACCATTGATGTCAAAGCTACTCCTCGTGAATGTGGCGGAAAGAAACAATGTTCGCCGAGTGTGTCACCATGATGATGTTGATGATGATGATGATGATGATGATGGTGGTGGGTGGTGGTGGTGGCGATGAAGATGGCGATAGTTGTTGTGATGATGATAGATGTGGTGATGGTTTTAAATTTCTATACATGGAAGTACAACTCAACCAAATACTCTTTGGACATTTTATTATTGTTAATCTCATTTATATCGGACCCAAGCTTCAGAAACATTGATGTCAGTGCCGTTGCCAACAACTAAAATTATGACGTATTGCCTGCTTTCAGTCATATAGCTCAAGTCTGACTTTCATCGCTCGTTGACAAGACGGCTATGTCAGCTTGATTCCGATGCGCTTCTACCGATATTTCTGGTGACAAACCGTCATTTTACAAGAAAGCCATTGGCGTTTTCTACCATTCATAGTTCTTTTTTTAATTTCAGGGTTTCTACCTTGCGCCCGAATGGTGTCAAGTTTTGATCTTGACGAAATCGAAGTCACCATTTCTACTCTTGATGAACTCGACATTCAGTTCAGCTTTCGCAATGGCACAGGAGTCCGTGTTCACACACATGGACAAAACACTCGGCGTTTGTGCTCGATTTGCTAGCTCTGAATTGGACAGATATTACCATTCACGGTTCAAAAAACTGTTGCACTTGGCCAGAACAGCATACAAACAAGTCACCAACATTTTCGTTAACACCGTGGTAGCCCTAGATTCACATTATAGGCATTCTCAAAAGATACGTAATCCTATTCTCCTTCAAATATGTATCTAAATAGAGACTATTGTGAAACAACCCAAAGCAAATGACGTGCCTTTTTCGGTGAGTTGTGGCATTTACCTTATTCATGAACAGCCTTTGTGCATTTGTTAATTTTGTTCACAATATAAAGAGAACAACAATAAATCGGTGTTACGTATATATCTCCTGATAGTTATGACACTAACCTTTTCGTATGTCAACATTAAGCGGTAACAAGTTAAGGTACTACGTGCCTCCAAAGTGAAGACAAACTTTGCTCAAACTTTCCTCAATGAAACGTTCAACCATTCTCTTTCCAAAAACAAGAATAAAAATCAGGTGCACCGTGCAAAGGTTGGTACCAGTGAAACAAATCATATGATCTTTGGCTGAGATTTTAAATTCAAATGGCCACCATCCCTTAGTTGAATATACGGAAAAATGAAATTTTAGATTTGAAAAACTATTTGAAAAGCTAAGAAAGTGAAAAATTAAGAAGGTGAATTTTTTTCACTCCACGAGCTTTAAAAAATGAGCTCTAACAAATAGTAGACCAGTAAAAATTGTAAAAAATGAAAGTCTGAGTATCTGCCCCTATAGGCACATTTTAACTTTATAAGTCAACACTTACTTGTCGTGAGAGAAGAATAAACTGTGGTAGATCCATTTGATAAAGGGGCTTGCGTGGTAGAGATCATAGTATCTGAAATGAAATGAAACAAATTATGAAAGTTAAGGTTTTGCGGTAAACACTATTGGGACTAATAATTGAATTTTCATATTTTTCAAACTTCTCCAAAGTCTTAGCTGCCCTATAGGTGAATGTTGCAATATTACAAATTACTCAATCATGAAAATAATTGTGTTACTTAAAACAAAAGTAGATGTGGTTACATTTGCAGATTTAATATACGTTACGTCACCATCCAACTATCCCAAATTAGCTCAAAACCTGTTACAGTATATCAGGTGCACCGTGCAAAAGTTGGTACCAGTGAGACGAATTACCTTACCATTACTGAGCTTTCAAATTCAAAATGGCCACCATCCCTTTGTTGACTCTACGGAAAGAAACACCTACTTTATATCTTGAGGTGTCAAACTTAGCTCCAAGAAATATGAAAATTGGACATAAAATAATGCACCGCGTACCTCCCTGCTTGTGCTTCACCAAAATTACACTCACGGCTCCAATGACTGCAGCAATCACGGCAACTGATAAGGTGATACAAATGGCAAAGCCGATTTTTTTCAGTCGAACGCCAGCCACCCGTCTTGGCAAGCTTTCTTCGGCTCCTTGACGCCCCGACATGGGATGTACCTCCATTTTGAGGGAATCTTAAACTAAGACATTCAGTAAAACGTGCAAAGAGCATTCTCACAAAAGAGTCACCAAGCTGTCAGTAAACCGGACATTAATCAAAGTGAGACTTGAGTGGACACCGTGGGTCACCAGTATGTATTAGGGAGATGGTGCAGTGGCAAAGAATGTGAAATTTTCAGAAGAGTTACTTTCAGAATGTGCTTAGGAATACAATTCAGAATAACATTCAGACACTCACTATGTGAGATAATATTCTGTATATTCCAGAAGAGTCCTTTCAGAATGTGCTTTGGAATACAATTCAGAATAATATTCAGACACTCACTATGTGAGATAATATTCTGTATAGAAGTAACAAGTCATTGACATTGACATAGTCCCCACTTGTAATAGGAGTATTAGTCTTGATGGGGCAGGGAAATGAGGTCATTAAGAAGTATCACTGGAGTGTATATGTTCAGATCTATGAAGTTATGCATATATATGCATATTCAAGGTCAAAGGTCATCAAGGTCACATGACACTTTGAAAAAAAAAACATTGTATTGCTAATTAATCCATATATGCCAAAATTCAGACCTCTAGCTCTATTGGCTTGCCACAATTATATATGGGCATAATTAAAGAGGTAAAGCATGTGTTGTCATAAGGTCTCCCATCCTACTAAATATAAAGGACATAGCACTTGTGGTTACTTATTTATTGACATAATCGTGTATTTTACGTAAAAGGTTATCGAGGTCACATGACATTTTGTCAAAAAATTTCTATCCTATAGTCTGTCCCTATATACTAAAAATCATACATTTACCTCTATTGGCTTGCTCAAAATTAGATATGCACACAATTAATGAGGTACAATATGTGGCGTCATAAGGTGTCCCATCATACCAAATATGAAGGGTGTAGCACTTGTGGTTCCTGAGTTATGGACAAATATGTATATTTGAGGTCAAAGGTCATTGAGGTCACGTGACATTTTTTCAAAAAATTGTATTGCTAAGTTATCCCTACATAATAAAAATCAGACCTCTTGCTCTATTGGCTCGCTCAAAATTAGATATGTGCATAATTAATGAGGAACAATATGTGGGGTCATAAGGTGTCCCATCATACCAAATATGAAGGGTGTAGCACTTGTGGTTACTGAGTTTTGGACAAATATGTATATTTGAGGTCAAAGGTCACGTGACATTTTGTCAAAATAATTGTATATAATAATTGTATTGCTAAGTTATCCCTATATACCAAAAATCAGACCTCTAGCTCTATTGGCTCGCTCAAAATTAGATATGTGCATAATTAATGAGGTACAATATGTGGCGTCATAAGGTGTCCCATCTTACCAAATATGAAGGGTGTAGCACTTGTGGTTACTGAGTTATGGACAAATATGTATATTTGAGGTCAAAGGTCACCGAGGTCACATGACATTTTGTCAAAAAAATTGTATTGCTAAGTTATCCCTATACACCAAAAATCAGACCTCTAGCTCTATTGGCTCGCTCAAAATTAGATATGTGCATAATTAATGAGGTACAATATGTGGCGTCATAAGGTGTCCCATCATACCAAATATGAAGGGTGTAGCACTTGTGGTTACTGAGTTTTGGACAAATATGTATATTTGAGGTCAAAGGTCACCGAGGTCACGTGACATTTTGTCAGAATAATTGTATTGCTAAGTTATCCCTATATACCAAAAATCAGACCTCTAGCTCTATTGGCTCGCTCAAAATTAGATATGTGCATAATTAATGAGGTACAATATTTGGCGTCATAAGGTGTCCCATCATACCAAATATGAAGGGTGTAGCACTTGTGGTTACTGAGTTATGCACAAATATGTATATTGAGGTCAAAGGGCACAAAGGTCACATGACATTTTGTCAAAAAAATTGTATTGCTAAGTTATCCATATATACCAAAAATCAGACCTCTGGCTCTATTTGCTCGCTCAAAATTAGATATGCACATAATTAATGAGGAACAATATGTGGCGTCATAAGGTGTCCCATCATACCAAATATGAAGGGTGTAGCATTAGTGATTACTGAGTTATGGACAAATATGTATATTTGAGGTCAAAGGTCACCAAGGTCACATGACATTTTGTCAAAAAATTGTATTGCTAAGTTATCCATATATACCAAAAATGGCTTGCTCAAATTAGATATGCACATAATTAATGAGGTACAATATGTGGCATCATAGGGTGTCCCATCATACCATATATGAAAGGTTTAGCACTTGTGGTTACCGAGTTATGGACAAATATGTATATTTGAGGTCAAAGGTCACGTGACATTTTGTGAAAGCGTCTGAGATATCTGCGTGAATGGATGGGCTCACATGGATGGACTGACGGACTGACATGACCCAATCTATGAGCCCCCTGGACTTTATCTGTGGGGACTAAAAACTGTGTCACTGCATCCTTTTTGCAATATGAATACGATGAGAAACTAAATTTTTATTTTTCTTGGCCTTATACATGGGAGTCTATGGACTGCCTTATACATGGGAGTCTATGGACTGTCTTATACATGGGAGTCTATGGACTGCCTTATACATGGGAGTCTATGGACTGCCTTATACATGGGAGTCTATGGACTTCCTTATACATGGGAGTCTATGGACTGCCTTAAACATGGGAGTCTATGGATTGCCTTATACATGGGAGTCTATGGATTGCCTTATACATGGGAGTCTATGGACTGCCTTATACATGGGAGTCTATGGACTGCCTTATACATGGGAGTCTATGGACGGCCTTAAACATGGGAGTCTATGGATTACCTTATACATGGGAGTCTATGGATTGCCTTATACATGGGAGTCTATGGATTGCCTTTTACAGGGGAGTCTATGGAGGCGAAAACTAAAAAGTCCTCTAACACGGCCAAATTTGATCGCATTGTGAAACAAATCAACGTGCATCTGTATGAGGTAGAGTACTATCCTTTTACTAAGTTTGAACAAGTTTGAACGAAATCCCTCCAGGCGTCTCTGAGATATCTGCGTAAACGAAAAAAGTCATAAAATATGCAAATGAGCAATTAATTAATAAGCCACACCCACCAAAATCTAATCAGATCTAAGTCTCATCATGATAATACCAAATACCAAATTGCATGACATTGGACCTAAGGGTTCTTAAGTTATGAGTGGAACAAAATCTGTCTACGGACGGACGGACGGACGGACGGACGGACGGACAGACGGACACACACACAGACATTGTGGCGACATAGGACACCTTTGGTGCTTCGCACCACGGTGTCCAAAAATGAACAATAGACAAAGTTTTCTGGCGAAGAGCCAGTCACTTTTTACGTCACGCTTCGTATTTACAATTGCACATAAGGAACGTGACCAGGGTGCTGAGCAATCCTGGAACAACGACCGATGACACAATATTAATCTCTGCAAAGAGATTGTCGAGCGACAGGGATAATTAGAATCTAGCTGGGAAGCCTGACCAACAGTCACACAAGTCCCTCCTGTAGGCAAATTTAAATATTCTGGACTGGGTCTTCTTTCTGCCCTGCGCTAGCACAATTGACAAATAAACATGGTAGACATCTCAGATTTTTGAGAAAAGCTGTACGGCGAGAGATAGCACTTTCCGCACATCGGTAAAAATTCTTATCTGGTATAAGTTTGACAATAGCATCTGCAAAGTTGACAGTCATAGGGGCAGCTGTCTTGAATCGTCGATTTAAAACCTTGAGCAAGGTTTATGTTTTGCAAGTGTTTATGGATTCGAGATCCATACTGAAACTGGTGCATTTCATTTTATCTTAAATTTTGTTCGAAATATTAAAGAACAGACAAAAATGTATCGAAAATATTAAATGTAGAAAAGGACAGAAAAAGTGATCTATAGAAAACGCGCAACACTCAAAAAGTGGGTGTAAAAATGTCACCTACAGCAGAGATTGGTTAGGGCGTGTCAGACATAATTCAGAGACTCTCTGGCTAGATTTGAACTGTCCACGCCACGCTAAAATATCTATGTGAAGATTGAATATATAACTGACGAATTTGGAAGGCGAAAAATGTATACATCACTCTCAGTATACCATGCAAAGATAAGACGACCTATTGGGGTCATTTATCTCTCTGCTGTTGGAATTTATTGTCCTATCTTTTCTCTACAGTACGGTAGATCTGAAATACCCTGAAAACTACATATACAACATGTAAAAAGAATCGGAATCGTAAAAGACAACTGCACAAACTGTTTTTTGTAAGATTTAATGAACGTGTTGTTGCCGTACTGATACAATCAAATTATGAAAAAAAATGAATGCATGACCATATTAAGTGTTGCGGTTATCATCTTTATTTTGATCAAAATGATTATTTTACACGGTGAATCAGAAGCCATTCAAATAAAAAAAGTCAAAAATGGTCACACTGAGTGTAAATAAAGTCTCTTGTCTCTAAATTTGTATTTTCGAATAAAACAGGCTGCTCTACTAGTCTCCAGTCTTCTAATGATCTGTTATTTCTCAAAAACGTTTCGTCAACGCACAAACTATCAGAATCATCGCCTTTACTAATTAACTTCCCTTGCTTAACGTAGAGTGTATCTAATATTTTCAGGTTCCCGTAAAATAATATTCTGAATAATTTGATTCGGTAAGATAGCTAAAGGTATGAAAATGACAATCTTAAGCTTTTACAGTAACAGTTATGGTAAAACTTCAGCCTCTTATAAAAGGTAATATAATATAATAGCAACTGTTTCTATAATGGTGTTGATCGATATATATATTGTACATTGTGCACGATGGAATCATATTTCATCGAGAATCAAGTGGTTCGTGGTTCGTGTAGGCATACGGATAGACATGTTACGCAAGATTCACTCATATTTATTTGTTTTTTTAATTGTACACAGGTAGGGGACTTTTATAGTACTATGTCAAACTTAAAATCAATTGTCATTATTTGAATGGCAAAATTGTTAAAATTCGTATTGTTCATGTAAAAGGTATGTACCAGCGATCTGAAAATACATACATTACGAGGAAAAGAGTTTAAGGTAAAAAAATGTGAACAAAAGCACGCCCAAAATATGACTGTCATTAATAGTAAAGCACTCCATATTATTAATACAAATACTAATACTAAAGGAAACAAACAAAGCCAAACAACCTTATAAGATCTATATTGACTGACATAAGCACACTTGTGTAAATTATATTCTAAGCGAGTAATAAGAGACCAGAATTTGCTTTGATCCGTCATTCTGACATTGATAGTTCAATGGACCAGTCACTGCCGAATCATCTGTGTAATACTGTAGGACTAAGCACAGACGCTTCGCGAAGCCCCTATGATACTTCGTACTTGTTGTATCTAGTGGCTTCGCGAAGTGACGATCAAAGTGCCTATGGGACTAAGTATGGGAAACTAGATTGTATATAGGGCTTCGCAAAGTGACGATCAAAGTGCCTATGGGACTAAGTATGGGAAACTAGACTGCTGGATTTACAGTTATCCTGGTCCAACAACCGCCTACATAAATTACATCACATCACTGATAACTTAAGTGTAGACATAAAAATAACAACTGAACGTTTTTTCAACAAAATTGTCATGAATAACTACTCGAATGATGCTGTATTTCTGAATCTATCTCCTCCTTATCTATATCAATCGTCAATTTGGACAAGTTTGTACACCATTTTATCAACTGCTAAATACTGCACACCATTTGCATAGAAGACATGGCATGCGTACAAAGGAATGCCTGAGACAGAACTTGATATTCAACAAAATAATCACCTTTCAACTTGTACACGATCGCATCGGATTCTTCCACGACAATGACCAAGAATGCTGGTTACAATGTCTGTAGTGACACGCTGCTTTACCTCTGCTTGTGTTAAAGAACTGATGGGTTTCGAAATTGGCTATTGCTGGATTCCATACGTAGAGAGGAGACGAAGCCTTGTTATCATACAGCGTGTGCATTAGGAAAGTTTTATTCCCAATATCAAAAAGCAACATATCTGATGTCAAACCTGTGACTGGTAAGGTTTGATGACGTGTAAAGTTTGACCCAACGGGATTGTACTTGTACACGTATGATGCTTCTATCCGGAACTGTATCCATTTCCCAGACAAAGATAAATTTCGTTGTCATGTGGTTGGAAATATTCAACATCAACTGTATTCTTTTCAGTCTCAATATCCAGCGAGAAATTGAACTTTCTTCCGTCATACACATATATAAAAGTGTTTTCATATTCTACTAAATCGAGTTCGCTGTGCAATGCATTCGCCAAAAAGGTTTGTCCTTGCAAACCACTTTCTATGAATGCCCACCCGGCGCTGAATTCCGAATCATACACTGATGGTTCATGATTGATCACATCATTTTCCACTAATTTTTCTCCGTTCCATTTATAATTTGACTGCTGTATTGATTTCCGATCCGGTCAGAATTGATTAAAATAAAGTGTTCACCTTACAATTCAAAGTGATGAATGGCTTATTTTCACTGTTGCGCAGGAAGAATTTGCCGGCCCGCCCCCGGTATTCTAGTGATTTGTTCATCTGATAATCAGCCAACTAGCTGAGACCAACTAATGCTACTTACAATGGCCAAGCATTTCCGCCCATTGTTCAGGATAGGACTGGCGTTAGGGTAAAGGTGTCGTATGGGTAGATGTTCAGCAGAGACTGTCCTAAACCTATGCTACACTCAGTGTGACAGATTTCGGACAACCTCAGTTCTCGGACATTTGATGACATACTGTCCGCCATTTCGTTTGATTTAGAGAACAACTAAGAATGCAAGGTAATATTTGTGAAAGAAATCTTTTAAAACTCTATAACTTACGGTTTATAATCCAAATATTGTACCTTGATCTGTATCGACACAACGTTCACGTATTAACGAAATAATTGACACGGAGATCTGTATAGATTGAACCTTTAAACAAATTTATTGCACACTCACCATGCAGCGCACGATTTTTGGCTGAATTGTTCCCAGAGAAAATAAAGTCATGGTCATTTACACTGCACATTAAATCAGTTATCTGTAATACACGATGAATATAAATATGCAAATATAAATACATTATATTGGAAATTGTGTAATGGATACATACACCCGTGACTTGCCCGTCTGATAATCAGTCAACTAGCTGAGACCAACAAATGCTACTTACACTGCCTATATAAGCATTCTCCCCATTGTTTAGGGATACGGTTGGCGTTAGGGTCAGGGTGTCTGATGGAAAGATGTCAAGCGGAGACTATCCTAACCTATGCAATTGAAGTTCTTCTTTTCTCTCTTCAGTGACTCTGAGTAGACTAATGTCACGATTGATAGTGTTTGATTACTGGAGCTTTGTTTCATTACTTCCGAATTGTCTGTAACTTTGTACTCTGTGACTTACGGAATACACTGTCACCACACACATCAAACACCGTCACGCTAACATCAACCTTATCACTGAACAATGTAACTATCAACAAACTACAAACATCTATTACCATTAATTTAAAATTGCTTTTATCAAATATAGTGATCCAGTATTGCAGTTCCATATACTCGGTAAAATTGAAAAAGTGCCACAATAATAATGGCTTGTCAACACATCTTGTCAACATCGAAGTGTGAACTTAATCAAAGCGTCAAAAATAGCAATGCAAAGTACACGTTTGTAATTGCCAGCTGTAAACACGTTCATCTATTATAGACCACGAAAGTTTGACCACTTCAAGATATAATACTATGTGAACTCATCAAAATCGAGTTGTGAACTCTTTGCTGGGATGGTTTCTTGCTATGATATCATAACAGTCTTGCCGATGCTTCTGGATCAACTTGTGATCTGTGGGGCACCTTTGAATAGAGACATGGTTTGTGATTTTTGACGTTCTCAAGGTTTTGTAGTAGTATGATATCATAACAGAAAAAAAATCCCACCGATTGCTCGTGCACGTTCAAACCTCGCTATATCGCGAATGCAACATGGCTTTTTCAAAGTCTCGACCAATCGGATCGCTGTATTTGTGCCATTGACATACTGATATGACTTAATTACTGTATTTATCATTCAGGGGCTTGCAACAAACAATGTCGATCAGTGGATAAAAAAACTACAGCACTATATGAAAAGTTAGAGCAAACAATACAGCAGTTTTTGATATTTTGCTTGGTATTGTTAATTGCTTCCACAAATTATAAACATTTGAATTGAATATTTATAATTCTTCATCTTACACAACAACATGCTTTCTATGGTTAATATATTTTGAATATGAGACATTCGAGATTATACACTTTAATTTCATTACAGTTCAAGGTCATTTCAAATAAACACAGGTATGGCAATCTAAGCCGGTGTATGGGTCTAAAAGTCCATAGAATATACTACTTTCGATTTCTTATTCTGAAGCTGTTAAAATGACCCAAGACAAAGGAACACTAAGATCTTTGATAATGAAACCCAGATGCAGTAGACCAGGAGAGTGTTGAACCAAATTGAGAATCCGAATATTTGTCCCCAAGGCACATATTCTACCTTGATACGCTTGCCCATCGACATATTATATAATATCGAATAACTGAGACCTGCAGTGTCTACATGTAATCTTGATTTCGATTTGTTGTTCAACAAAATTGTCGTTTAGGAATACAAATAATGCTGTTGTTCTGAATCCATTTCCCTTCTTGTGTTTGTCAATCGTCAATCTTGACAAGTCGGTACACCATTTTATCAACTGCTAAATACTGCACACCATTTGCGTAGAAGACGTGGCATGCGTATAAAGGAATGCCTGAATAGACAGGCGGGACTTGATATTCAATGAAATGTTCACCTTTCAAGTTGTACACAATAGCATCGGATTCTCTCGTGACAATGATCAAGAAATGCTTATCGCAGTGTCTGTAGTGGCACGCAGTTTTACCTCTGGTTGTGTTGAAGAACTGGTGCGTTTCAAAATTGGCTATTGCTGGATTCCATACGTAGAGAGGAGACGAAGCCTCGTTATCATACAGCGTGTGCATTAGGAAAGTTTTATTCCCAATATCAAAAAGCAACATATCTGATGTCAAACCTTTGACTGGTAAGGTTTGGTGACGTGCAAATTTTGACTCAACAGGGTTGTACTTGTACACGTATGATGTGAATAGTGTCGAGGGACTGTGTCCACTTCCAAGACAAAGGTAAAGCTCGGTGTCACGTGGTTGGAAAAACTCAACATCAACTGTATTTGTTTCAGTCTCAAGATACTGCAAGAAATTGAACTTTCTTCCGTCATACACATATATAAAAGTGTTTTCATACTGTACTCCATCGAAGTAGCAGTACAATGCATTCGCAGAAAGGTTTGTCCTTGCAAACCACTTTCTATGAATGACCACCCCGGCGCTGAATTCCGAACCATACACTGATGGTTCATGATTGATCACATCATTTTCCACTATTTTTTCTCCGTTCCATTTATAAATGTGACTGCTGTATGGGTTTCCGCTCCAGTCGGAATTGATGAAAATAAAGTGTTCACCTTCCAATTCAAAGTGATGAATGGCTTGGCTGTATTCATGAAAACTGTAACCATTAAATGTTGAGTTTTGTACTGTTTCGATTGTCAAATCGCCCAGTACTGAATACACGTACATAGCCTCGCGTGTGACTGCGATCAAATACGTCTTGTCCAGAGTGAACGAATTAAAGCCACGAATCACAGTAGTGTTGGTGTTCTCTGATGTCTTGGTCGCTAGATTTAGAGCGCCCTCAAACTCAAGTGAATCGTCGCTGATAGGTGAACATTCAGCTGTTAGTGTAAAGAAGCTTAATGTTATAGTAATGTTGAAAGGTTTGCCACCTTCAAAAATATTTTCTTTGAAATGTCAAAATCAAACACAAAACTGAACATTTGGAACGTTGCCTGCAGCAATTTCAACCGCGAGAGGTTGCACCCATTATGGTCCGTTGGGACGTGCTGGCAGCCTTTTCAGTGTGCGCCCTTCAATTATATACAACATTAACGTCGTTCCTCGTGTATTTTTGAAGGTCCCAATGTAATACCCATAGTTTAATATGCCCATAAAAACATTTGGCTTGTTTCATTAAATCATCAGAATAGCATTGATATGTTAAAACAAAAAAGTGCTGAAATTTGCATTTACTACAAAGAAATCTTGCCAATTCAAAACATGTAGAACGCTTTGACAAGATAAATATTGCAAGTTTAAACAAATTTTGGTAAATTAACAACTTATTTAAATGGACACTAAGCAGTACAACAATATAGGCGCAGCTGACATTAGTGAACAGAGTTAATTCTTACTAGCATAAAGAGGTGATGTCGAAACTGTCTTGTGACCTTCAGTTGTTGAAACTATCGGCTCTAATCCATTATCATCTGAAACTGAATGAAAAAGATGACTTTTACAGTGATCACTTGGCTGCCGAAAACGTTCTAAATGAGGTCAAAAAGTTACACTTCATATTTTAGCCGGAGTCGTATAAAATACGCACCATTGTGTTTTACAAGAAGAATAGCTCCAATAATCGCTGCAACTGCAACAACAGCCGATGAAAAGATTACAACTATAACAATAATTATAATTTTCTTTGGAATACTTGACATTCCCTTAGAGGCTTTAAACGAACTTCCTTCACAGTTCAGTCGATTCTGATCTTCGGAATCTGGATGCACCCTCATTTTCCGTACTTGAAAAAGGGCAAACGTGTTCCGTTTTTGGTGCCTTATGTATATATTTTGTTGATTGGATGTTTGTTTGATACCGTGGGAACATACTTAGCCGCCACGGAGGACCATAAATAGATTGCACAATGATTGAAATGACCATAAATTCCTACCAACTTTGGTTTCAAAGGTTGCCGTGTTTTGACATACGAGACATATCGATCAATATACCCTTTGAAAGACACCGGCATTCTCCTGTCGTCCATGGCGACTTATCTCAAGCAAACGTTTCAGTTATTATTAGCGGTGAACCAGAGGAGTAGGGGTCATTTTAACATACCTACTCTTCCGGGGATAAACACGTTTTGCCGTGTTAGCGTCGGAGAAGGTCACATTAGATATAAGCATAATTTTTGATCACTCTAAATTCTAATTAGGTTGTCATCAATATTAGCAAACTTACATGCATTATTAGCCGGGGATCACATTTTACATATCGGACTATCCCTGAATGTCTCCGGCCCATCGCCTCATGATTTCTGAAAGTTTGTTTACACAATGGGTTGTCGAAAGAATAATGAATATACTACATCAAATGCGACGTGAAGGTATGTAAAATATCATGGCCATGTAAACCAATGCCTTTAGCAGGCAGATTTGATTGTTTCGATGCGGAATCTGAGTCGAAATGAGAATTGCATCTAAGTTTCCGGATGAATACAGTGTTATATGTAGAGAATAAAACCCAAAGGAACTGCATATGATTTGTCATCTTAAAAGTTGTCATCATTTTTGGTGCAATGCCATGTGTAGGGGTTCACTTATTTTCACTGAGGCGCAGAGAATTTGCCGGCCCAAAA